>NW_015114806.1:48913-95674 GCF_001443285.1 Poecilia latipinna
ACACACACACACACACACACACACACACACACACACACACACACACACACACACACTCCAGTTCCTGGGGCGGAGGAGGCGGCAGGAATGCAGGAGACCACACCCATATCTGCAGTCACATGACTGGAGGGGAAGGAGGAAATCCCCACACTGCAGAGAGATGACGAAGAGGAGCAGGCTCACACACACATAGCTGCAGCTTTCTGCATTCAGAGCACGCTCTGAGCCAACCTGCAGCTCTTCAGTCTGATGAAGCTCAGCTGCAGAGACAACTCGTCCACCTGACAGGATGCAGATGGGCAGCGCTGCATTCAGCCTGCAGTTATCCACATCAGCGACCTGACTGGACTCAGATCTGATTTTTGCAAATTATCCCGACTGCTTGGACATGTGGTCCTAAATGTGTTATGCATCTAATTTTTACAACTGGAAGATACTTTAAATATCCAAAATAAACAAGCAAAACAGCAGAAACAACAAATAAAATAAATTATGAAGTTTCTGTAAACAAAACTGTCCTTCAAATGCAGGTAAGTTGAGACCAAAACACCAGACTGAGGAGTTTTATCATCCAGTTTAGAAAGAGAGAAAAGAGATTATTGAACCCGTTTTAATTTATCACATGATTAATTGATTTATTGCTTATTGCAACAGGCCTAGTCAGAGGTCAATGGTTCTTCAGGAAGTCTAACACCTGCTGGACAGAGTGCATCAATAAATAAGGTCCACTAGCCTGAACAGAACCGGCTTCAAGAACCAACACAGAGTAATGAAGAGAAATCAGAGCAGAGATGAGATTAGAGGGTTTCCTCCAGGTTTCAACCACAACCACAACCAGAACCAGAACCAGCTGCAGATTCTGTGTGAACAGAGAACCTGCTGCTGTCTTTGAGCCAAGTAGGAGTTTGCAGTTGAACCTTGGAGGACAAATACCTCACATCATCATCATCATCTTCATCACCAGGTGTAACATATTTTCATCAGCAGCTGGACTCAGTCAGGCTGCTTAATGAATGCATATATCAATGCCAAGCAGACCAATACAACCAAAACAAACACGTTAGCCTAGCACCACCAGGAGAAATGTCTTGCGGTCTTCAGACAAAGACAAAATAGAAATCCTCCAACCACTAAAATCTGAAGCCACTCCATTTCTGTTTACGTGTTGTTGCTCTCAGTGTCTTAACAAGTTTTTGTGTCGTTTCCTTCAGTGGTTCTTGGTGCAGCGCCCCCACAGGCCAGGAGGGGAACAGGCTGCTTAAAGGGTTTGGTTGGTTTGACTCAGAGCAGAGAGAAAGAGAACCACATCAGCAGGAGATGGAGCAGATGATGAAGTTTTTAACTGAATCAAGCCGATTATCAGAGGGAAACATCCGGAGACTGGAGCAGCTCTTCACTTCTTTACGCTGCTCTAAACATCAACTGTCTCCATAAATAACTTCAGAGAGTCCGAATAAAGGGATTAATAACAGTTAACATTTACTGCCAGTTTTCTACGACATGCTGACTGCTGCTAAGTCCTGGCAGCTTTAATAAGAACCGCTTTGAGCACCAGATCAGGAGAAATAGGAACCTCCAGGAGAAAAAACATTTCTCCCATTTGTTTCTACTAATTTGTGTTTGTTTAAATATTTTTTCTACAACTTTACTCTGTTTCCAGACCCTCTGATCCATCACTTTCAAACAGTAAAACCATCAGTTTCTCTGTTGCTATGGAGACACATTTAGCAGAGGCGACCAGTTTTCTCTGATCCGGACCAGTTTTAATCTCTGTTTGATGTCTGACCCACTGGTTCCCAGACGGGAGAACAGGAACGAGCAGCGGGAAGCAGAGGGAATAACTGGATTTAAGAACAAAAACGCCCAGATTATCATCATCATCATCATCATCATTATTATTATTATTATTATTATTATACTGAACCTTGATCTGGTTATTATTTACTACATGATCCTGGTTGATGAGTTTCAACACAGAAACTCCAGAATCAACTTTCAGTTTTTCTCCAACTAAAGCGTCCCATCAGATCCAGAAGGTTCTGGTTATGTTGGGTCCAGTTCAGGGTTTAACCAGATCCCCACGAGGTTCTGCTCTCATCTGAACCTGTTGGCTGCAGACACCTCCTGCTGACTCATCACTCCCACCTGGAGGAGTTCCTGTGGGAAAATGATGAGTCAGCAGACTCGTCCGGATCAGAACCTCATGGTGTTTTCAGGAGGAGCCTCAGAACCAAACTGAACTGTGATTAAACGGACCGGGCCCTGGAGCAGCCTCCATTTGGACCAACCCTGTCAGACCAGTTAAACCAGTTTGTTTAGAAAATGCAGACTAGGCACAGGCCCATGTCCTCTGCTGCACCCTGCAGAACCAGTAGAACCACAGAACCGGAGATAATTTTATGTTAATAATTTTTATGTTATTCTGTTTCCCAGCAGAAGGCTTCTGACAAAATGTCCAGAAAAGTTTTCTCCTGTTACATAACTGAACTTTACCCAAATAAATACATTCCACTTATTTATTTTTGTGTGCCATGTCCATGTGTAGAACTAAATCAGATGCAATAGTTTTCAAAGTGACTTTTACGTCGTTGAGGTAAGACATGCGTCATAATTCTGCAGCAGAAGAAGCCAGACATTAAATCTAGAAGTAAAAATGTCTGAAAATGATAATTATGAGCTGATGAAAGCAGTCTGAGTCAGTGAATGCATCACATCCAGCCCCACCGCTCCACATCCAAACATACTTCTCTCCACATGCTGCAGTCAATGCTAATCCAGCTGATTATCAGTTATTACTGATACCCAACAGCTAAGCTAACACTGTTTGGTTGTAGCCGTCTCTCTGGTTACGTTACAGGGAAAGAAGCACAGCCAGCTGTAATTAGACGTGCAACACACACATTAGACAGGTAACACACTCTGGCGACCTGCAGTAGTAGGTCTACTGGGAGGCCTGGAGAGCTTCCTGTTCTGGAGGAGGCAGCAGGCTCTGTGTTTCTGTTGCTTATCAGAGGAAATGTTAGAGCAGAAATCAGTTTGAGCTAAAGCTACACAGCTAGCTGACCAGCAGAGGGAACAGCAGGCTGACCAGAGGAAGACCAACCGGACTGCAGAGGACAGTCCCCCATCCCAAAGCCAGGGTTTGTCTGACCTGGTCCAGACATCAGCGCTGCACAACAACAAAACACACTTAGAGCTTGTAGAAACCAGCGTCAGAAGCAAATGTGAAGAAAACCTGCAGAAAACGTTAAAACCAGCCAGCAAGACTTCGCTCACCCAGCAGGCTCAATTATGATTTTTTTTCTTCTTGGGATCCATTTTTTTCTCTTTGTGGTCGTTGATTCTACCGATTAAAACAGAGATGCACCATTCCAATATTAATATCTGTAAAAAATTCTAGATTGGGTATTGGTGACAATGTGCTAGATCTATCCAGTCTAATTCTACACTTTGTGCTCTGCGCATTGTCATGCTTTATTTATATAACATTTAAAATAATTTTCCTAATTGCACTTTATGAACCATTTGAAAATTTGATGCAGTTTGGTTTTACATGTTTGACCAACTTTTTGATTTAGTCTGATTTATTTTGGCTATTTTACTCCTAATTGCACAGACTGAATTAAAGTTGTGTTGATATCAAGCTTTTATATTGGTGTGTGTAAGTGTACTGTACTGGTGCAGAGTTATTAAATAAATTTGTAACTCAGTACATTTATATCTGTTTAAAAACAGAAACATTTTAAGTCAGTTCAGGAGTATTTTTCTCCGATACTATAACCTCAGATATTGGTGGTTTAAAAAGTGGATCGGTGCGTCCTTAAGTTAAAGGCGTTTGCAGTCAGATCTCTGTGAGAACGGTTTCTGACTCCAGGCTGGTGATGGAGCAAACACCTCCTAACCATCAGAACCAGTAAACCCATTAACCATCAGATCTGAGACATTTCCAGTATGAACATCAGCTGTCAATGAAGCTCAGCAAAGCAGACTCAGCAGAAAAGTTTTGAAATCAAACTTTCCTGTTGCTGCTCAGGAATGAAAGGAAATAAAATCACATTCATGGTTGCCATAGTTACAGGAACAAAGCTTCATCCTGAACGTAAACACTTCAGATCTCTCTTCACTCTCATACTAAACATTCACAGACCCATTTAATAAAGTTCACTAATCTCAGTAGCTCCATCATATGGAACATTCTGCAGATTAAACAGTCTGATCTCTTAATTATGATGATTTTCTACAAACAGCCAATTAAAACTCCACATTTAAAATAAGAATATTACACTAGAACAATAAAAAAACTATTTTTAAAGCACAAATAAGGGCTTAGTAATAAAAGTATGTTTAATACCAGAATAAAGGTTCTTATTTTAAAAGGAAACCTGATAAACAGGACATATATTGTAGTTTATTACATATGACTATTTTTTATACAGTGAAAACTCTTTCAGCCATGAAATGCAGGCTTATGAACCTACATTCATGTGACATTTATGATAATCTAATATTCTCTGACATTTCTGACCAGACAGAACAGTTCTGGTTCTGGTTGAGTCCTAATCATCCATATATTCACATATTTCAGTCATTAGATTCCTCCTTCACCTTTCCTGACTCTTCGGTTTGTGAAAACAACATTCTGTCCCTCACCAAGTTTATTTTATGTATTACATGCTTCCCTATCCAGTACAAGAGCTAAATAATAATCAGAAAACTTTGTTTATTAAATAACTAAGCCTGCATAGCGACACGGTCAGGGTGTGATTCATGAACAAATATTAAGCTGCAGCTGCTGACTGCTCCTCCTCTATATCTGGCTGCCTCATGTGATCAGAAATACTTTCTGGCTTTAGTTTTTTTAAAAGCCATGACTGTGATATTTATCATTAAACTTCACTCACTTTTTAAAAAAAGGAAAAAACAAAATGAAACTAGCTTAGACTCAATTCGATAACAGAATGGGATGAGTACAGGGTAACAAATCTTTATGTTTTATTTTCTTTTTGGAGTACTTTCTGTGAACAATATGAATTGCGTAGTTTTATATTTTTCTGAACAATTTTCTGTATTTTGTCCTCTAAGAGCTAAAGTCTGGTTCAAAGCCTCTTTTCATATTTTTATGCTGCTGTACATGCTCACCGTTAAATAAACTAAACACACATACATGCAAAAAATGTGTTGTTGTAGCGCAGAGCGTGTTAATGTTTGGTTTTAGGTTCTGCATGCGGTTAAAATCCGTCACCAGCTATCTGCTGTGAAGTCTGACATCATGTCTATGCACTTTTGTTTTTATATCCTAGATCTTCAGCCAACATATTCCATGAAGTATGAACAAATAATTCATCACTACTCTGACCTATCCAATCATTTCTAATAACCTTTGA
This sequence comes from Poecilia latipinna, assembly GCF_001443285.1. Lineage (NCBI taxonomy): Eukaryota > Metazoa > Chordata > Actinopteri > Cyprinodontiformes > Poeciliidae > Poecilia > Poecilia latipinna. The sequence continues at coordinate 54,298 of NW_015114806.1, forward strand.
GTTTATGCCAACCAGGCACTCTGAGAAAAAACAGGATTTTTTTTAGATTTTTATCAGACAATACTGTAATTTAAAGAATCTGTTCCATATTTGATTTCCCCATCAAAGGACACAGCAAAGCACAAAAATCTCATTCAAATACATTCAAATAAATCTCATACAGCTTCTGTCTGAGCTGCTGCTTTTTCATATTCCTGAATCGTTTTTGTTTTAGGAGCAACAGAAGCTCCAAGAGGAATTCTGTGTTTGAATTTTGAAACTAAAAGTTTTAAATCCTCCACCCAGATTCTGGTAATCCCAACCAGCTGCTCTGATTCTCCTCCTTATCAGCAGCGAAGTGACCCTCACACCATCAGCCTCTTGCAGCCCTCAGCAGCACATTACTCAGTCTCAAATGACTGTTGGTGGAGCATCTTGTGACTGAGAGCAGAGAGGGAAAAAAGCCTCACAGTCTGCTGTTTGTTGGGCTGAGGACCAGTGGGACAATGTGTCAGCCTGAATCCCAGGAATGTTTGGTGTCAGAGAGCGCAGAACATGTGAACGAACAAAACACAAGCTGCCATTGATATGGCTGAGTGGGAGGGGTGCAGGCTGTGTGACAGGCGCATTCACAGGAGGAATGTGATCTACGAAGGTGACAAAGGAAACATGTTTGTCTCTCTCACAGTCAGACAAACGGAGCTGCAGGAACCCGCTGGGCGCAGAACTGAATTCACAGGTCGAGTTCAGGTCAAAATAATAAATAAATAAATAAACATAATGGCGTGTCTCATTAGCTTAGAATGAAGACCGAACGGGTTCCTGAGGAACTGCACACTGGAACCGATTCATGATCAATTTCCAACAGCAGACAGGCAGCAGGTCATATTACTGCAATAATCGATTCAGATTCACATCGTAGCATTTTGCATCTGAAACTAATGGAAGTTCTCCAACTTTATTCACACATGATCAGCTGAGCGGCAGAACGAAAACAAGTCATGATCTGAGTTATTAAGCAGCCATGTTCCTGATCCGCAGCAGGCTTCGAGTCAGACAGGAAGGAATCGGCACCATCAGCTCATCATGGCATCTACTGGTGGCCACACTGAGGCTTATACGCTCTTTTTTTGCTTAACAGTTTAGCTTTTTGCTAACTGTGTACACTTAGCTTCCCCTAAATTAATTTTCCAGGGGGTACTATGGTGGGGCATGGGAAAAGCACAACCCACGCATTGAGGCCTTAGTCCTCATGCTGGTGGTCGCAGGTTCGATTCCCAGCCTGGTGACATTTGCCACATGTCTTCCCCCTCTCTCATAACCCTCTTTCCTGTCAAACTACTTTCAAATAAAGGCCACTAGAGCCAACAAAACCTTTAAAAAAAAACATTTTCCAGATAAATTCTAAAGTGCTAATTTTCTTGGCTGTTCTGAAAACTTTCATTTGAATAAATTCAACATCTGTGTTGAAGTTTTAGTTATCGACTCTTCAGAATTCACCAAGTAGTTAGACGTTTATATTCATGCTCTTATTTTGAAGTGGGAGAAGACAGTTTATTCAGCAGTTCTGCTTCCTGTCCTCAAAGTCTAATATTTTCCTCCAAGAAACTTTTATCAAATGTCTAATAAACAACCAAACAACCAAATGAGGTTTACAGAGGAATATAAGAATAACATGAGCGACAAAAACATGCAAAAAATTAACGTCTTTTAGAGAACCTCCTCACATCCGCCTGGTGAGCATAAACATGGTGGACTTTAGCGCTTTAGCATTAGCTTCTGCTAACTATCATGTTTGTGTAGCAATTAGCATTAGCTTCTGCTAACTGCCAGGTTGGTGTAGCGTTTTAGCTGAACTAATGATCAGGTTTTCAGGGTTTTGGTTAGCAGTGCCCATCTAACCAACGATCTGAAGAGAGGATTTAATTCAATACGTTTTGGTTAAATTAACCTATTAAAGTTTTCTTTTTTATACATTAAGTCTAACAATGGACAAACTTCACAAGAACAAGTAAATATTTAATTTGGTGAAAAAGCCAAAAGTAGAAAAAGGGCTCAACAAGTGAAAATGACGTTATTTATATAGTTTCTCCCTGGTGACACGTTAGGAAACCAGAAACTGATAAGAGGAAGGACGTCAGAGAAAAAGTAGAAACATGCAGAAAGTTCAGGAGGAAGTGATTAGAGGTGTTTGGGTTTGGATGCCTGAATCAGAAACAAGTTCAGGAGAAATACAGCAACTCTGCAGATAGAAACCAAAACAGCTGAGATTCACAAACAGAATCACGTCCTGAAGCCTCTGAAAGCAGAAACAAGATGACACGCACACGCACACACACACAACCGCAGTGGGAAATGTTCCATACGCTCATACTAACAGAGAGAAACACACCCTGTTCTGTTTTTCCTGTTCAGCTCTGAGCCTCTTAAGTTTCTCTGAGCGGCTGATCTGTCCCAGCTGAGACCGGACCGGACTAGAACACCAGACCAGACCAGAACACCAGACCGGACCGGACCAGAGGAGCTGGGATGTTTCCTACCAGCGGCTCCGGTTCCTCTCCCTCTCTCCTCTTGTCCCGGAGCCTCTCTTGCAGCTGAGCGTTCGGATCAGAACCAGCGTCGGCACTGATGGATGACTGTGTCCTGATTGGACTCGGTCATCGTGTCCAAACACAGCCACGCCCTGACTGCAACACAAACACTGCATTCCTCTGATCCATTCCCACTGCACTGTCTGCTCTACAGGACTGGGACCGGGACTGGGTCCAGAACCAGACCTGGAGGGGTCTGGAGCCGCCAGCACCAGAGTCCCTGCCGGCTGCACCTGCGGTCACCGTGACAACAAGCTGACAGGAAGGTAGAAGCAAACTGCGGCAGGGAGGCTGTGCAGCGTTGGTGATCTGAACAAGAACCAGAACCGAGTGTCAGCAGGGTACCCCAGCTGACCCGACCCGACCCGACCCGAGCCAACCCGACCGGCTCGTCTCGTGACTCTTCCCAGCCACATGATCACAGGAACAACTCAGCGGCACAAACACACATAGCCTCACGCTTCATGGCGAAAACCGGATCAGAAACGTCACAAAATCTGGACAGGATCCTGAACAGAACCAGAATCAGAATTATTTCTAGAACACTGATCAGTGCATTCAACATTCCGCAGCAAAAATAAAGAGATTCTTTAACATCCTTTACTGAAACATCTGGACTTTATTTCACATTTTCTCTGTAGAAATCCGAACAATCTGTGCCACCAGCAGCTGATAATTAATAAGTACATACTCCACAGAGAAAGTACTCCGCGTCCAAAATCCAGAACTCGACCCAACAGAACCCAAACACCCATCAGAGACTGGAGTCTCTCATCAGAATATTGGACTAGACTTAAATGGTTCTGAATGGATCAGCTGATCTGCGTCTCAAATGGTAAAATTGTTCTGAATAAAGAAGTGACCCAGCAGCACCATGATGGTTTATACAGAACACATGACCCAGTCACATGACTACCACCAGAACTTTCCGGACCAGAACCAAAGTGGGTCAGACTGCAGCTGTGCTCCATGTAGACTACAGTAGAAAGGAACCGCTGGTCCAATCACCGGAGAACCAGGCAGCGACAGCATCATGCTGAGTCGTTGTTAGATTTACAGTCACACTGAAGCCTGTTGGATCAGAACCAAATCGGATCTTGAAAGACAAGAAGCTGCCAGATGTTTGAATTAAGTTCAGCCCAGCATGTAGGTTTCAGCTCTTATTGTGACGGTCTGAAGGAAATTGTGTCTCAGCGTCAGTTGTCCTGAGTGTAAACGGACCATCAGGTCCGGTTCTGATGGTCCAGGCTGGTACATTAAGCTGCCCTTCTGACCCCAGCACACATCTTCTTAGCAGTTAGCTTACATAGCCTTAGCATTAGCAGCTAGAGAGGTCTGGAGAGAACAGAAACACAATGTTTCTCCTTGTGGTTCAGTTCGGACCAGAAACCAGAATCAGAACCAACTCGTTCCCAGCAGAAAATCTGTCCTGCTACGACCCATTTCTGTAAAAACTAAACCATGGAAGGTAACCAGAGTCCAGCCCATTTCTGTCTGAGCCATGTCTGGTTTTGCTCCAGCATGAACCTCAGTCTGAGGAACGGAACCAGGAAGTTAAATTCAACCCAAACCACAAACACCTGCTGGCTGCCCGAGGAGCAGGAAGTGAACCCAACCAGAGGAAACAACCCAGGTTCCTGTTGGCTCCATCACCAGACCTCCATCCTCCCTCCATCACCAGGACCGAATTAGAATTAGAATTAACCTGCAGATCAGCTGTAGAGGAAACGACTGGACTCCACTCCGTCTCTAATCTCTACTCTTCTCTCTCTTTATCAGCTATTAACATGCTGCACAGGAATGCCCAGTAAGCTGCCTGACTAAAAATACACACAGACAGATAGAGGACCCCAGACTCTGTCCTGGAGGTGTTAAAGTGGCAGAATTATGTGTTTTCCAGACACATAGAATCATTTTATAGCACAACTGTGTTACCTTCAGTTGTTACAAAGTTCTTTGAGATAAGAAATTTGACTTCACAATGTAACACCTTAAAACAGGGCCTCTGTCTCTTTAAGAAGCTCCGGCTGTTTTTGAAACTATGCATTCAGGAAGTCATCACAACATGGCTCTTCTATTAACCCTTTAACAATGTTTTACCAGCGATACTTTGAGAAGTAGCTCAAGTGAGGTATAATGAGCTCAGCAGCTCCATCAGGTGTTCGCTAATTGTTGCTGGCTAGTCTGAAGGAGTTGAGTGTGTGAGGACTGCTTTGTGAGGCGGAAGCTTGAAAACTGCAGCTCCGAGGAGGGGCTGCACCTCAAAGGCGGGGCTAGGTCCAACAAAGCGTTTTACACAGCTGACTGGTTGCCATGGAGATCAAAGGATTCTCAAACATGCATAAAAGAATCAAAGCAACACTCTGGGGATGAACATTATAACATGATGCAAAGTTCAACAACTAGACTTTATATAATACTACCCGGTTAAAGAACAGTAGTCCTCCTGTCTGTTAGACCAGAGCACTACTGTCTCGTGTCCTTTGGTCCAACAGAACTGCCAGCAGGAAACCGGTCCAGTCTGGCTGGTTCCTCTGGGTTCCAACATGGCGGCAGCTCTAAGCTCAGTGATGTGAGAAGCTCTTCTAGAGTCAGAGGAGATGCTGTACCAATCAGAGAACATCTTCACTGCATGGAAGAACTGAATATGTTTTTACCTTTAATACAAGCAGAAAGCCAAAATCTGAAAACTGGTTTTAATAATAAATAACTTCTCAGTGAGAGGCGGCTTAAACCCAGACCGAAACATCTTCAGAAGATCCAATATTTCTTATTTAACAGAATACAGCAAGGTGAGATGTTAATAATAATGAACAGCTGTGAACTCTGACAACTTCGCTATTCAGCTGCTTCTCATCTCTGACCTCAGAATGAGCCTGAAGAGCTCAAGATGATGAGACAGAGGGAGCAGAACATGGGTCGTTTTCCGTCTTCACACAGACATTAACAAGCTTCATTTTAGGAAACGTGTCTCCATGCTGGAGAGGAGCTGCAGTCAGAACCAGAACCACAAACCCGTCAGACATGTTCACAGCAGCCGTCAGCACCTCTCTGCACCCATAATTAACACGCTAAAGGCAGCAGCTCCATGAGGTGACAAACAGTAGTTAAAGTTAGAGCGCTGAGAAAAGGAGAGTGAGTCTGCAGCAAAGCGGAGAAACGTCCTTCCTTTCTAAAGGATGAAGATCTGGAGAAGCTTCAGCTGCTGGATTTACCTAAAAATTCACTAAATGCTCAGAAATCTCTAGACACCTGCTAGGCTAGCATGAAGCTCTCTAAACATGTAGTATGAAACTTGCTAGCCTAGCATGAAGCTCTCTAATCACCTAGCATGAAACTTGCTAGCCTAGCACGAAGCTCTCTAGTGACCTAGCATGAAACCTGCTAGCCTAACGTGAAGCTCCAGTCACTGGTTCAGTCAAGCCTTCACACTGACCCTCTAGTCCTCATTTTTTAGTTTCTAAACACATTTTAAAAGTTGAAACAATTTAGTCAATAGATCCATTTGATGACCTCAGAAAATTTCCTAGAAAGGATTTTTTTTCTTTCTGCACATTTATGTTATACAAGTACCAATGTACTGTCTTTCAAACTTATTTTATAACTGCACTAGTACAGTACACTTAAACACACCGACAGCTCAACAAGCAAAGACATCTAAAAACAACTTTAATTTGCTCAGTTGGTGCAATTAGAAGTAGAACAGCCAATGCAAAAATAAACTGCAACAAACCTATCAAATGGTTTGTCTAATAGAATTTCTAATTGCAAGTGCAATTAGAAATTCTAAATATAATTTACAATAAATAATAAATCATGATTTGCTCAGAGAACAAAGCATATAATTAGATTGAATAGATAGGATGTATTGTCACTGATACGCGGTCTAGAATTTTTTTCAATAATGCAGATCGATGCAGATATTAATATGAGCCTCAGCGTCCGTCTGTCTGCAGGTGATGAAAACGCTGCAGGATGCGCTGTTGCTGCAACATCACTGTGGTGAAATCTCTGTTTGCAACGGTAGAGTGTGAAACTCCTGCAGCAGCGAAACACGCCAACCTTGGCTCAGACGGCCGACTTGTGGTTCCAGGTCAGACCTCCGGTTACGAGTGGGAAGGATCCGGTTCACGCCTTTGCTTCTGGAATTATTGATGAAGCAGCAGCAGGATCTTCTCATGATGATTAATGAGATTAATGATCAAATGCTACAGATTTAGCATTTTGGTCAATAATCAATAATGATTCCATTAAACCAGTCAGTGTCCAGCGGAGACAGCATTTGTAGGCAGTGTCTTACCCAGAGAATAACAGAACTAACTGATGAGTTTCTGCCGACTGCCTCATGAAAATTTTCAGCCAATGATAATAATAATAATAATTTCTGCTCAGTGTGAATCAGGACCTTCATTCATTTAATGAAGGCTCTGTGCACCTCACCCCCACCCGCTGCTGCAGGCCGGCTTGCTGCCTGTGCCCGCAGCCTGCCAATGTTTGCTAGCTTCTAATAAAACCCAAACGAGGAAACAAATGTGATTATGGCTGAATTGAATCTTTAAGCGACTTATTTAGAAGCAAAGTTACTGGGAAACGATGAAAGCTGAAGCTGATTAGATCAACGACTTGATCTAATGAGACAGCACAACTAACCTCCACACACACACACACACACACACACACACACACACACACACACAGACACACTACCACCCACTGAACACCTGCCAACACACACACGGCCGTTATGTAAGTGTATGTCAGGAGGACGAATTCAGATGGTTCAGTTACAATCATCCATCCAGCTGGACATCAGCTGGGGGACAGGTCCAGAACCAGAACCATTCATAACGAGAAACATTGTCTTAAAACAACAATGTTATTGTTTATCATGATTCATTATTTTGTCCAGTGTATTATAAGCCTGGCAGGCCGCCAGGTTTTAGTTGGTCCCCCACCAGGCTAACAGTCCTTAGTTTATTTATTTTAGTGTTTTTTTTTTATTTTTGCCTTTTTAAGACTATATGTATGGTATTTAGGTATTGTTAATAATGTCTTCCAATAACAGAACAGGTGATATTTTAAACATTTCCTGTCAACTTTAAACATTTTTTAAGTCAAAAACACAGCGGGTCATTGGATGACTGTCCTAGCACTGTTAACACCGGGCTTAGCTAGTTTTCTGGGGGAAACCCTGTGATTACCTCGATAATCTATCATCCAGGCCTAGCTGAATGTAATCATATCATCATGTGTAATGGAACAGAACCAGTAGTTCTGGTGGCGGCGGCCCACTTCTACCATGGGACTGGTGGGAAGAGTCAGTGGGTGAGTGTGGAGCCCAGCTGGCAGAGCAACAAGCAGGGGAGCCCCGCTCTGCCATGAAATAATGATGAAGGCCAAGCACTCCATCACAGGGCTCTGCAGAGCTTCCCCATCTTAAATATAGCTGCAGCGCTGCATTAATAATTAATGCTAACTAGCATGAGAGGCAGAGTGCTGCTGGATGCGGCTCAGGGCCGGGATTCCTTCCTCCCTCTCTGGGGCTTCAGGAAACAGGCGGCCTTCACGTTCCACCATGTTTAAACACTCTGCCACCGTTTCAGTCCAAACAGGAAATACTGACACACTGACCGGGTTTCCATACACATTCTGAAGGATCACTTCAGAAAAGGCAAAACTCAACATTTTTACTCTTGCTTGAGTTGGCTTCAGGTTTTTCATTAAAATACAGAGTTAACGCACTGAGGGTAGATGGAAACAGATGTGGTAATTAGGTCCTGATGTAGCGAACATTCACATCTACTCCTGCCTTACCAGAGCAACCGAACTCTGTCTCTGCTCCGTGCTAGTTTCAACCTCTACTTCATGTTTATTGCAGCCATGTGCAGCATCTGATGACATCACGCTCTGGTCAGTCTGGTTGATTCACTCTGAGCCAGAAAATGGACAAATGTCCAAGTTGCATTTTGGGGGTGGGGGGTTGCAACATTTTAAAAGTTGCAAAAAAAAAAAAAAGGAAACATAACAGCAGTAAAATGACCATGTGCTATATTTATCACAATCAGTGAAATGACTTTCTTCTCATGCAAAAGAACAAAAATCATTAAAATTAAACAACTTGTTGCTAAAAAGAGAGAGAAAGAGAGCAGCTGCATCACTTCCTGTCCAACAGCATGAACTTTAATATCAATTCCTTACCATTTGGGATAATTATTGAGGTCACTTCCTGTTTCTATTCAGGACATTATATTCATAATTACCCAGATTAAAATGTCTACTTTCTTCATGTCAAATATTGCAACTCATAAAACAATAAATAACTTAATATTTAGGGGCATTTCTAAACTTTTTGCCATCCGTTAAATTTAGATCACTTTAATTTTAAGTTGTATTATCCTGGTAGATCTAGAGTAATCTAAACTGGATCTTCATTTTAAACAGTTCAAGATGTAGAAATATTTCCACAGGTCCCGAGTCGAGGAAAAGAGGGCAGGAAAATAATGCGTTCTATCTTTGTGTGTGGTTCTTAATCAATGGACTGGACTCAAAGATAAAGAAAGTAAATCATGGAAAAAAGTCTGGAAGTCAACCATTGTTCCAGTTTCTTTACTTCAGATTGTAAACCACGCACTGACTGCACCTTTAGGCATTTTATCAGGTCAGCAGGTCTAATTCAAACTTTAACCACTAACTGAGCTCTGCAAAGTCCATTCCTTTTACAGAGAAAAGACATTGATCATGAAAGTGATCAAAGTCCCAGCAGGTCAAAGGTCAGTGGAGCCTCTGAAGGAATCAAGTCAGACTGATCATCAGTAGCTTTCAACAGAAAGAGGAAATATCTAAATGTTGAAATATCATTTTAAGCTTCCCTCTTCACAAAACGTTAAAAACATGGCGTGGCGACAGATTTTAGCGGTTAGAAGATTCACTTTTGACTTTGGTTAAAGCCCAGAAGCCATTTCTCCAGCTAGTGCTAGGCTATCACAGTTGATTTGGACTTATTTAACCAGAATACTCTGCACTGTAGACCATTTCCTGCTTTTGGAGCGGTCTTCAGTCCGCATGGTGTTCATATTTGCATTCAAACCGAACCAGAGTTCACTTCAACCGAACCCAGACCGACATTTGTAGGCGGACCAGAGTTCAGTTTTTTGGTCCGCATCAGAGTTAAATTAGCATTCACAACTCCCCAACTGAACCGGACCAATGGACTGGAGTTGATTAAAAAGCTGATTGAACAGGGCTGGTGGGAACAATGCAGCCTGAACCAAACTGGAGGAACATCACCAGAACCGTCATATGGACTCAGGATACTCATGACTATTAGAAAAAGCAAAATGACTGGAAGCGAATGAGTTAAGCTGTCAGTAGGTGAGCTGGTGAAGTGTTGATTCTTGGTTTCAGACCATCTGGAGCTGAAACCAACAGAGCAGCTGCAGATCACAGGGAAACATGAAGACACCTGAGCGTCCAGCGGGACATTAAGAGGACAGAGACATCGAGTCAGCACATGTCACTTCCTGTGCTCCTCCTCAGCAGCAGCAGCTTCTGTCTGCAGGTAAACATGACTCAGCGTTTCCTTCCTGAGGATCAGCTGCCTCCAGACTCTCAATAGTCAAGTTTTCATCAATATTTTTGAAGGATAGGCAAAATTCTAAACAAATTCCTCAATTTAAAAAGAGAAGTATTTTGCTCATGTGATGTAGTTTTTGGCTTTTCCAAAAAAGAGTTAATCCAAAAATATTTGCTGGATAAGTTCTGACAAAGAATACTCTCCCAGCTCCTGGTGTGTCTGTGCCTTACCAGAGGAACCAAACTCTGAGAAAGTCCAAACCTCCTGGATGGAAGGATTGTAGCCAACCGAGAGGAACTCCAAGCTGGGCTTGGAGGAACGCTGAGAGTTAGCAACTTCTACTTCCTGTTTATTCCAGCCATGCGTAGCGCCAACATCTGATGACATCACATTCTACGTTGTCTGGCTGATTCACTCCAAACCAGCAGATGGAAACACGACTAACTCACATTTTCCTTTGTTTCCCTTATATGTGACATTTCAAAAGTTTCCTTAAAATTCTCATGACAACTGGATGGAAACAAAGCTAATGCTTCAGCAGTCCATCTTCATCACTGATGAAGACCAACCCAGCATAGAGCCGTAGCATGTAGAGCAGCTGTTACATTACAGCTCAATCTGATATGAACCAGGCAGCTCAGATATTATTATTGTTCCAGCTGACCCTCATCTTCATCTCTCCTCTTCATTTTCAGTGGTGGGAAGTAACGAAGCACAAGTACTTCGTTACTGTACTTAAGTACATTTTTCGTGTATCTGTACTTTACTTAAGTAGATTTAATAATCTACTTTTACTCCACTACATTTTACAGTAAGTATCTGTACTTTCTACTTCACTACATTTCTACAAAAGTGCCGCGTTACTCATTACATCCAAGTCTCGTTGCACTTTTTTTCCGTTAAAATGTGAAGTTCAGGGACTTAAGGTGGCGCTGTAAAATCCAAGCAATGAAGTGACTTAGTGTCTGTTGTCACCCATCGCCTCCACCTTTACTCGCACGCGGAGCTCCAGACATGCGCAGTGGTTTCCTCTGAGCAGGAGAAGATGTCTGTCTGATCGTCAGTTATATAATAGTGCTGCATAAATCATAAGATATGGCGACATGTAAAATCAGCAGCACTTCGCTTTCACAGACGGTGGGACTTAGTCCAACTTAAGCCACTAGTGGCAAAAAAAAAGTGAAGTTCATGCTATATTAAGACAGGAGACAAGATGTTTCCATCCCTGAAATTATTATGCATAGAATCACATATCTAAGTGTAAACTATGTTACAGAGAGTAAACATAATAAAAACATGCTTTATCTGTGGCATTGTTCATTAAAATGGCACATTTCTAATGTATTAAAATTAAATACGATCGGTTCACTTAATGATATTGTATTAGGGATTAGATAATGCATTCAGCAAGTACTTTTACTTTTAATACTTAAGTATTTTTAAAAGCCAGTACTTTTTTACTTTTACTTAAGTACAAGTATTAATGTGGTAGTTTTACTTTTACGTGAGTACATTTTTATCTGTTTATTTGTACTTTTACTTAAGTACATTGTTTGAGTACTTTCTCCTCCACTGTCATTTTCTCCCATCAGTCTCTGTTTGATGTGGAAATAGAAAGTAATGGAAATATTGAGATGTAAATCATTAACGGGTCAGCTGACCAAAGTTCTTCACATTCAGAACCAGCTATCGGTTCTCCTGACTCTCTCCCTGTATTCTGATGTTAACGGCACTAACTCAGCTCTGATTGGTCAAGTCTGATCCAGGTTGAGTCGTTGTTCACTCACGGAAACAAAAGCAATAAATAAAATAAAAAACAGACTGAATCTCTCTGCTTTGGGTTCATAAACAGAACCCAGTTAATGAGAACTCCATCCAGCTTCTAGGAAAAAGATCTATGTTTCCACCCCAACAAGAATGTTTGACTGAAAAGTTGCTTCTGCTTAACATTTCTCCTGGAACAACTCAGGCTTGCGAGCGTGACACAAATCAAGAGTTTTTCACCCAAAAACAATCTGTTCCACTTCCAGATGTGGAGCTAAACAGTTTTCAAAATATCTGCAGTCTGAAAGGTCATGTCACATTTTATCTTTTACATCACTGATATGAGAAGTGACATAATTCTAACGGTAAATTTTATCATCTTTCTTCGTCTGGTTCTGACCTGGTGACCATGCTGTCTGCTCTGAACAACTTTAAAATCCATCCACAGACGGCGGCGGCCATCTTTACTGCTGTAAACAGAGCCCTGCTGGGTGACGGCTACATTCTTCTTCTGCGCATTGTTTTGGGATCAGAAACTGTTTACATGGAAGTCTGAATGCAGTCGAGTTTAAATAGAAAGAACGAATATGCAGAAAATTTCGAAAAATAAAACAGATTTCAGCTAAAAAATAAAAATAAAAGAGCTTTGTAACAACTTGATCCCTTCATAAATACAAAGTGTCACTAAATATGTCAGCTACAGAGAGCCTGAAGGAAGAACATTTAAATATTTAGCTGACTGCAGTGCAGACTGTTCTCAGTTCAGCATCAATGTTCAGATTTTCCTCAACTTGTGAAGTGAAAACACTGAAAACTGAAATAAACCAATTTGGTTTATTGTCAGAATCTTGTTCCATGTCTAAATGGAAAGTCACAGGTTGAAACTGGTTAAACATTCGTCTCATTACGCAGCAACCCCTCTAAATCATTCTGGTTAATTATTTACACACAGCTGGAGTCGAACCATGCAGACTGCACAGCTCCGTCTGGTTCCACCCAACTGGACCAGAACTGGACCCAGAAAGAAACTTTATTTCTGACAATGTATTTTCTTCAAATGTGCAGTAAAGAGTCGAGTAAACTATAAAATTCATGCTAAATGGTGTTTATGACGTCAGACATCTGTTTGTTTTAAAGGTATTTTTCAGGTTAAAATGATTTTTGCAGCAGCAGCTTAATGTGAGATGTTCAGCATGGAGGAGATGACTTCATCGCTCATCGCAGATGGAGGCGGACGTCGATGAAGAGGAGATGTTTTTCATTTTGCAAGCACAGATAAAGAAATTAAAAGAAGATTTCTTCCAACTGGCCACTGCATCAGTTGAGGCTCCTACGCTATGGTAATGATGGAACTGCAGCGGGTTCACTGCTCGACCCGACCAGCTACCAGAACCGCTCCTCACCGCTGCAGCCAACACTAAAGTTGGATTTTGATCCAAACTGATCAGTGGAGGAGAATCACTGCAACCTGAAACCAACTTATCCTTTAAAATCTGCTGTTTTCAGACGAAACAAAAGATTTCAGATGTACTGACAGATGATTAAGCATCCAGTCAGGATGATGTTGGTATGGCTTGTTAATGATGGAAACTACGGCCCAGTTTGAACCTGAAACTGGTCCCAGCGCCAGAGGAGATCAATCAGCTCTGGTTAGCATGTAGGCCAGCTAGCCTGGAGCTAACGCCATGAAACGGCACGCAACTTTAGAGAGATGCATTCCGAGCAACATGGACCTGCAGGACAGACAGACAGCAGAGAGGAGTTTATGAACTGGAGAACCAGAACCAGGTTTGACTGACAGACCAATCCACCAGGTCATCTCTACACACTCACAGTTAATAATCACCCAACTGTTACCAACTCAGCTACTGTCTTTTTGCTATATTTAGCAACATTTCAGACAAAAAAAGGCGTTGGTTAAAATCAGAATCGGCAGATCAGGCTTTTTAAAGATCGACCGCGAAACTGAAATCAGTACACTCCTATAAATAAACAAATAAATTATAAATATTTTCAAAACTTTTTTTTCCAATCATGCTTTCTGGGAGTTGAGCTGCACTCAAAGTCTAACTAAGTACAAGCTGTAATCCAGGATGGCGGCCTGATATCACTCTAAACTGTGGTGAAAAATAATAAATAAACTCTGATTTTCCAGAATTTAATCTTCATAAACAGCAAATTCCATTAACGGCTAAAATCAATTTATTGCACAGCCATACTGGATATTAAAAAATATTAATTGATGCAGTTATCATTTAAATTGAAACTGATGATTAAATTTTTAATCATGTTTGTAATTAAGTCACAACAAATTCCTGGGCTGAAGCTTTAAGTGGGTGTGGCCCGTCCCTGCTGGAGCAAACCAGTTTCCGCCCCAGTAAACTCCCAGCATGCAGTTGGCAGGAAGGATTCGCTCCACATCCTTCAGCAGCCCAGAGCATCACACCACCACCAGGCCTCACTGTCGGCATGAGGATCCTCCTAAACCTTAGTTTTCTACCAAATTCACCAGATAAACTCTTCCTCTTCCATCAGTCCCAGAATATTTCCCATAAGTATTTTGGTTAATCAAATTTTTTTTAAAAATATAAAATTATTAAAAAAAAAAAAAAAATAAAAAATAAAAAAATTATTCAACATTTTCTTTAAATAAGAAAATAAACATTGGTAACACTTTACTTGATAGGGTGTGCATACATGACACTGTGATAAACATGACATAACATCTGTCATGAACATAAAGAAGTCTTTATGAATGTCTATGACTGTTGTCATGAAGTGTCATTCGGTAAATAATGACTTTTAATGGAACGTTGCTCTAAAAGTTGCATTGAAAGTCCATTAAAAGTGACAACTTTGTATTAAAGTTTCATTATTTACAAAATAATACAAAGTTGGCACTTTTAATGGACTTTTAATGCAATTTTTAGAGCAACTTTGCACCGAATGACTCTTCATGACAACAGTCATAGATGTTCATAAAGACTCCTTCATAATCATGACAGATGTTAAATCATGTTTATGATAGTGTCATGTCAGTATTATGCACACCCTGTCAAATAAAGTGTTACCTAAACATTTTATCATTCCTTGATCATTTGTAGCAAAGAATGCATTTGCAATTAAAAAAAATCATTTTAACATCAACATGTGGAAAACTCCAGCAGAAAGTGCTAAACATCAATGCAGTGCAGGACCGATCCGATTATTGTACTGAATAATCGATTAATAACTGGATACGACAAGATGATTAATAGGAGGCTAGTCACAATAAGCAATAAATCAGTTAATCACATGATTCAGTCATTCATTAATTCATTTTATTTGTTGCTTCTGTTGTTTTGGATATTTAAAATGTCTTTCAGATGCAGTGTTAAATGTTTATTAGAATTTAAATGATCTTTGATAATGTGTTCTTGCATTACTCTGTCATTACTGTTATATTGCTTGAAAATGGTTTCAAAACAAAGACATTATCTTTAATCATGATTACTTCAGGGACAAAATTTATCATTACAGTCATAATAATTAATAGATTTTTTACAGAATATGAAACCAGGTGAAGCTAAATCTTTAACGCAATAAATATATATTTTTGTACAGTATTTGGTTAATTACTACTCTGAGTGTGTTAATAGAGTCTGTGTACTCCAGTTAAGATTAATCGATTATTCAATTAGGTGATTATTTGAATCGTCTCAGCTCTTCTTGTCTTGGTCTTGGTTGTCTTATTTGCCTTATACAGGTTGAAATTGTTCCTTTCCAACCTGCAGATATTAACATTCAGGGAGACAACATGGAGAAATTCCTCAGCAAACAACCAGGAAACTATGGAAATGAACTCCAGTTCTACTTCACATTTCAAATAAATATTCAAATCTGATTCAAATGCGCATCATTTCCATTCCTCTCTACAGCCTGCGTGTCTGTCGGGGGGTTAAGCTGCAGCAATGCCCTCCTTGGAGGTCACAAGTCGAGGAGGAGTCACGCAGCCGAGATGCGGGATCTCCCTCCTTCCTAACGCAATAAGGCGGGACACACCCAGCCGGAGAGGAGGGGAGGAGGTGGGAGGAAAGAGAGGAGAGAGCCTCATCCACCCATCCAGGCGGATGACGTAAGGACGGCTCTTTATGCGCTAAAGCCCCGTTAATTAGAAGAAACGCACTCGGTGAGGATTTTTCCACCTCCACTGCAGGAGCCTGATGTTGGGGGGGGGGAACCACTCCGACCAGCCCGACGAGCCGAGCCAGCGTGATGCCACAGATCCACCCGGGCAGTCCCCAGAGCAACCAGTGGCACCGGGAGAAACCAGAGACTCCCGCAAACTGGTTCCAGACCCTCAGAAAAAAAACACCCGCAGCGCCATCCATACACTGCGTCACTTTTAAACACATTCCCCGCAAACCCAGCGCCGTTCGGCTCAGTTAGCACCCCCAACCAGGTTACTGGGAACCAGCTCCCCCAGTTCGGCCGGTCTGTGGGACACAGAAACATCCTGGATGAAATAGAAAAGCAACTTTAGCCGCTGATCCAGCCAGTCTCATGGAAAGTGGCCACTTAATGGAAGTTTGATGAATAATAACCTGATAATAAAACCAACTCGACGGGTTATAATGGCATCCGCCTCGCAGTGCGGGTAAACCGGGAGATCAAGGGCTTTAACGGCCGATTCAGTCCATTTCCGAGCGCAAAAAAACGGGCAGCAGGTCTCCATGGAGCTCTGACTGCGGATAGAGGAGGCACGTACCGCCGCTGCTGTACCCGAGCTAACGTCCGGAACACGGAGCCGCGGGGGGAAAACGAGCCGCGGTGTTTCCACAGCTGGAGCCGGGATTAAAACCCGGGGATCCAGATCGACGTGAAAGTGGATCTTAGTGGGTTCGCCACGGCTTCACACCTGTGGATAACCGAGGCGGATAATAAGGAGGAAAAACAGCCGGAGTGTCCGTTTACTGGCGCAAACAGCCTCGATAATTAGCAATTAAAAAACAGATTTTAGAGAACAAAACAGAACATTCAACATGTCGGATCCGCGTCTTCCAGCCACAAGTGGACATAAAGTTTAACTGCGCAGGAATTAGACGGTACCTTCAACAGGCGAGTTCTGGTCCAAATCACGTCCTGCTACTGAGTCCGAACCGCGGGGCAGAGTCCTTACTGGGGCTGGTTCATCTCCCAACAGGGCTCCGCGGTGGAACAACCTCCGAGCAGCGGGGAGGAAGAAGAGGAGGAGGAGGAGGAGGAGGAGGAGGAAGGGGGGGGGACCTCCAACTGGTCTTCGTCCCGACGTTGAAACCAGTTCCTTCTTCAGCGGAGACCAGACTCTGGTCCTGGGGGCGAAAACGAACCGAATCCAGAAAAGAATCGATAAGGAGGGGCTGAAAAAAAGTCACCTCCCCACTCCTGGCACTTCAGATCCAGTAAATGGAGCCAGTTCGCAGCGGTGCTGTTGGGTTTCGGACTCGGTAGGTTCCGACAACGTCTACATCCAGAGAGAGACCCGGGAAAACTGCCGGAGCGACGTCTGCCGCACGAGCTGCGAGAGGCGGGGCCAGGCCGGGATCACCCTGCCCGCTTTTTAAGGTGGCTCCTGGAGTTAATTAGATCAAGAAACAGAAACCAGGGGCACGGACCGAACCGAACCGAAGCACATCTGGACCGGGACAGCAAGTTCAGGCTGGGGGGAAGCGAAACTAGTCCACATTCAGGGAGTTTAACCAGTTATGAGAGAGGAGTCAAACCCCCAGTTGACCTGCTCACCTTAACCGAGCTTCATGTTGCGCTAACCTTTAATTTAAGGTGCAGGAGGGTTGCAGCCTCTGGTCCTCTTTCTGTTTGTTTTGAAGGTGGGGAAGGTTGGCTGGGTTGATGCAAATGGTTGACAGTTTGGCCGTGGTGCCTTTTTGGGTCAATTTTTTTTCCCCTTTTTTTTCTTTTTTTTTTGATTGCATCAACACTTTTGAACTAAATTTGGCATCGCCAGAAGTCGGTCAGTATCAGATCTATACTAGAGTGGAGCCATACTTTCTCTAAGTTTTATTTTATTTTTGTATTGTAGTTTCTCAAGTCTGCCTCAAAAAAGATTTTGTTTTGATTTGCTCTCAAATTATATTTTCTTGCATTTTTTTAACAATCCACAGAAATTTGTTGTTTTTTTGTTTGTGAAATGTGTTGTTTTTATAGTTTTCTGGGTGATTGCAGACTACTGATCTTCAAAAACCTTGAACTGCAAATTCGATTTTGGCAGATATTTTTTGTCTGAAATGTCACTAAATGTAGCAAGACATGACCTGGTAGGCTGGTCTCTGATTTTTTAGATGTTTGGTGAAGTAGATAAGCTTGGGGAATAAGATCAGCTTCATGTGTAAGTATCAGCCGATAAATTAGCGCAGATAAATTTGTTCACCCTTAGTTAATCTGCTATTAAAGTATTTTGTAGACAGCATTAAACTTAAATTCTTGTCCCAGGTTTTAATAAAAAAGTAATTAAAATGAAAAAAACTGGAAAAATGTTTCAAGGTCAAAAGTTTGATGACATTTCAAACCTAAATAATGAAAAAGAATCGATATCTGTGATACAGGTTCTGTATATTTACTTACTATCAGATCGTTCCCAAAATATGTGGTATGGCACAGCTCTGCTGAAATCACCTCACCACAGCTTGGTTGCTATTTTTTACCCTTCCTTTTATATTTTTCATTTTCTACCATCATCAAACTTTCAAATCTGCTCCTACATTATTACACTTAAACATCCTTTGGAACACAATTTGTTGTTTGTTAAACAAGAATTTTAAGAATGAAAACACAACATCATTAAATAGCCTCATCTGTTCAACATGGAGTTATGGAAAATGATGTCATCAGAGATGGAGGCGGCTCTTGATTAAATTAGTTGTTTTTTTTTGTTTGTTTTTTTTACACTCTGCAGGCATAGAAAATGGATAAATAAATTAAAAGAATATTTCTTCTAACTGGCCGTTCTATCAGTTGTGGCTCCCACGCTATGCTAATGATGGAGAGGCAGAGAGCTGCAACGTTGGTTCACTGCTGGACAATAACAGGAGAGATGATGAATCTGGTGCTCTGGTGTTTCCTCTGCTGGTTCAGCTGCACCAACAGCAGGAAAGCATTCCTATGTATTTAGCTTCTCTTTGTTTTTTAAATGGAAAACCTTTATTGTTTGAAAGTTTTGTTCACAGAAGGAAGATTTTAATCTTTTTTGGTGAAGGAGGAACAATCTCTGCTGACACCAGTCACTCCTCCTCTGACTGCAGCATCACACCTGCTCCTGCCTGAGCATCAGAAAGAGGAGCTTAGTTGAGATGGTGGAAGGTTGCATTGGAGCTGCAACCCAAACTAAACTCTGCTTAGAGTCTCAAATAGCCCCGAACGCCTTCATGGTGTGGTTTCCCTTCATCACGAAGACCCTGAGTGAATCTGACTGATGTCGCTGCAGCTCCACCAGCCGAACCACCAGCAGAACCACCAGCAGTGTTTAAATGAAATACTTTAAAGTGCCAGTATCATGTAAAACTGACTTTTTTGAGCTTTCCATCATGTTATAAAGTTATTACCTCATTAAAAACATACCTAGAGTGTTGCCTTGAGTATTTCATGTATGTTTGAGAAATCCTTTAATCTCCATGGCAACTATTCAGCTGTGCAAAATGCTTGGATGGACCTAGCTCTGCCTTCGAGACGCAGCTCCTCCCACACTCAGCTCCTTCAGACTAGCCAACAGCAATTAGTTTGTGGTGGAACTGTTGATCTCATTATAGGAGCTACTTCTCAGAGCAACACTGGTAAGAATGTTGTTAAAGGGCTAATAGAGGAGCCATGTTAAGTTTTTAAAGAGACAGACCCAATTTCAAGGCATTATATAATTTCTTTTCAGCAATATTTGATATATAAATCACTTTTATATCAACTAATTTTAACATAGTTTATTATGTTATGAAATGGCACTATATATCTGGAAAACACATAATATTGCCTTCTTATAAAATTTTAAAGTGGCCCAAGATATAATTTCTGGATTGAAAAGATGAAATTACCAGTGCCCATGTTTTTGTAATTTTGCCTATTAAGACTCACATTTCCCCCAAACACACACATTTCTCTCCTCTCTATCGGATACGGCCCTGCCCTGGAGACGGGACGGCTAACCATTCAGGTAACAAACTAAACCAGAGGATTTGCCTCCTAAACCTCAGATGCAAAGGTCAAAATTTCACTCGCTTCATTTCAGTCTAGACAGAGCAACCTTACCCACTTCCTCTGCTATGGCCGCCACCAGCTGCCAGGACAATGCTTAAAATGTAGCTCTGAGGAAAAAAAATAAAAATAAACTAATTAAAATGTATCTCGTATATCAGCAGTGTCCAAAAGTTTTGCCATTAGACTAAAAAATGTAAAGCTGAGAGCATTTGAGAGCCACTTTTTTTCTATTAAAATTGAAAAGCATTATTACTTAATACATTTCTTTATTTATTTTCCCTGTCATGAATGTAGTTATTAAAATTTGCTAAAATAATCCCTGATGACTTCTAATTTACTTGTGTCTGTTTTATTGCAAATACAGTAGAGCGGTTACGTCTTTATATTAAACATTTCTTTTAAAAGCCTAAACAAGTTCAAATGAGCTGAATAACATTATAATTCATATGCTACTAAAAAGCTCTGTTCAGTAAAAGTCTGTTTCTGGGTATAAAACTGATGTGATTTTCAGAGTATTTTAATATGTAAATAATAACAGAAATCTTGTTATCCTGTTCTCAGGATAACAAGATGTTATTTTATTAATCATAAGACTTCCATAAAATGAACTTAAAATGCATCCTTGTTTTGAATTAATTTTTTTTCTGTGTTTTTCATCTACAGATTGTTTCATAGATCTTCACTGATACACACTGATGTTCTTCTTTTTCATCAGAGGCTTCAAATTTAGCAAACTATTTTATTTGGACAATCTGTTTTTTAATGAAAGATGACATTAAAGACAAACGTAGTTTAGTTTTTAATCCATCCTGGCATTCAGTATTTCCTGTTTTCAGTTCCTCAGTTTGGACTTGTTGGGCTTTTATCAGCAACACATTGCCTGGAGATGATATGGATTATTCTGCTGATCAAAGAGAAAGTGATAAATGTTTTAACTTCAGGCTCAGAGTTTGATGAGTGGGCTGCTGTTGCTGCAGATCCTCTGCTGCGTCGGTGACTGCAGCCTGCAGCATCAGTGCTCCAACACACTGTTGTCACAACAGGCCGGTGTGTGTAATGTCAATACAAGGAGAGGAGAGTCGACCAGGTAAACATCATCATGTGCAGCTAGAACATCGACAGGATCAAAGGCCGTCTCTAGCCATGAAAAACACCACTCTTATTCCTTGACTTGCAGTAAAGCAGAGTTGATTTAATGTTTTATGTTTTAATGCTCTCTGTAGTCGGGACTGAAGAACAGACTCTCGATATACTTTCTTATCGCGTTTAAAGGGGCAGTATTATATAAGTGTGACTGTTTTGAGCTTGACATCATGTTATAAAATTATTCCCTCATCAAAAACATACGTGGAGCGCTGCCTTGATACTTTTATGTGTCCATAGCAACCAGTCAGCTATTCAAAACACCTGGGTGGACCTAGCCCCACCTTTCAGATGCAGCTCCTCCCCCACTCAGCTCCTTCAGACTAGCCAACAACAATTAGCAAACACCAATACCCGTACTTGAATCAGGACCGATACAGATATTAATATCAGATCAGTGCATCTCTAATAGGATTATTTTAAAAATAGACAAAATATGCACATTTATTAGTGTATTAAAACAGACAATTTATAACAAGTGAAAATGAAAATAAAACTGTGCAAACAACAGAGATGTACTAATACCAGCAGGGAAGTAAACACAGGTGAAACCAGAACCAGAACCAGGCTCACTGCGAGTTGACCAGCACAAAAAGCTCAAATTAACACAGAACCAACTGGACCAGCTGGAAAAAGACAGAGATGAGGGCTAAAATCTAATTTCCAAGGCGGGGGACCCGACATGTGACCCAAACTCTTTCCAAAGGTTGAGTCGTCGCTGGATTTTCCTCAAATACTGAGGAGAAAATATCCTGAGAGATCGAGCTCAGGGTGAAGAGTCACCTCTCCATCTGTTCATGGCTGCACAGACAGCAGGAGTTCACACACACGCACGCACGCACGCACGCACGCACGCACGCACGCACACACACACACACACACACACACACACGAGGGAATGTTTCCATCACTTCAGAGGACATCAGCACCATTTCCTGTCAGTTTCAAGGAGAAACGCTGTAAACAAAGGCACTGCTTTCAGTCCCTGGGCAAGGCGAGCCGATGCTGAAATCTAACAGATAATATTAGGAAAAGTTTGTTTTGTTTTTTTTCCTCCCCAAAGCAAGACGGGGACAAGGACACTCTCACCAGAAAACAAAGAGAGGGTGAATACTATAGATATTTGAAGGATTTAGTCTGAAATGTCCATGAATCCTCAGACCCAACAGGCTTGTTCCTGTTTGCACACCATTGATTTTTCCTAGTAAATCATCTGCTTCAGTTCCAGCTCTGAGTCAAGCTTTTCCAGCCACAGAAGATGATGTTACCACACATTATGCATCTCTTATTAGCGGCTTCGTTAAAGGGACGTGTTGCAGGGGGAAGCAGCGCTGCAGCGGGCCGCTGACGGATCTGCTTGTCTGCAGAGAAATGGTGTCGTTCATCACGGGGTGCCGCGTTATTGGTGCTTCTGCCCTGCAGACCGATTCCAGCTGCTGCTCTCAGTCAGGGAGCAGATGTGGGGAAGGGAGTCTGTCTGCAGCGGCCACTGGGCCACAGGCCGGACAGAACAGGACGACACACACATTTCAATCTGCCTGGGTAAAAGGATTTCTACAGGTGGCATTCTCCCACTTTAACCACGGAGCTAAATACCTGAAAATATAAGGAAATATGGAACACTTTCATGCAATTTTGGAAAGTAACCAAGCTGAATTATAAATAAGATTAATATTAATTCATATAACTATTACTTTTAGTAAGAGAGCGACACTTTATCTAGTCATTGGACTTGAATGATTAAAACTATCTGGATATTTATATACAAATGTATTTACCTTTATGCATTAGCACTTTTTAAAAAAGAAAAAGGACACATATGAGACCTAGACAGTATGAATAAATATATGGATAACATACATTCGTATTTTTTTCTCTTTTTTTTATATATATATATATTCTTTTTTTTAGCTGAATTTTATTTTCTGTTATTTTAATTTTATTTTGTACCCTAAGTGTTGATTTTTGGGTAGAGGATCTTCAATGATTGTTTGAATGTATGTTTTCAAAAACTCAGTAAATATATTGTTAAATAAAAATTTACGTTTGGATAGCAGCACAAATGAAAATTTTTGCTGCACAAATGTTTGACACAAATTTAGTTAGATTTGGGTAATATGGGGGAGCTGATTGACCTTTTGACCTTTAAACTTTCATTAATATCCTCAAATCAAGAGCAGCACAGATGGAAATTTTTGCTGCACAAACATTTGACACCAGTTTTGTTAGATTTGAAGAAGGTGAGGAACTGACTTCACTCAGGTGCATGACTCAACCTCTGGATCTGTGATCACAGGATCCAGTTTGATTCATCTAAACTTGGACTACAGAACCCCCCCAATGGACTACATTAACAGTGAGTCTATGTGTTGATGTTGAAGAAGCTGATAATGCAGTTTGGATAAGTGCTGAAGACGGGTTTATGGTAATTAATGTGGTTCTGGAAACATCAGTGAAAGGTTTCCTGAAAACTGGAGCCTCAGAGGGGCAGGACTGGACCGGATTGGATCAGGCTGGATTGGATCGGACCGTATTGGATTGGATGCTGGCTGGAGGCTTCCAGTGGGCGGTCTCAGTGAAAAACCCAGCAGCAGCTCTGATTGGACGTGTAGTCCCTCATTGGCGTTCCTGCCAGAGAAGGCTCTGTTTTCCTGAGAAAGTTTTCAGCATTAATTTTGATTAGGAAGTGGAGTTTGTGATTGAGATCCAGCAGACTTATGTAAGGCGGTGACTTCCTGGGGTCATGATCCACCTACACTGCAGCGGGCTGACAACACGCCACGCTGAGACACATACTCCAGCTGGAAACATAAATCTCTCCATATATGCACTGACAAGGGTGACTGGATGTTGTATCCATGGCTACCTTCTCACGTAATCTGTATTATTTTTATCACAAAAGCCTTTCTGTTTTTCCTCCCAAGCCTCGTGCTAACATGATGCTGGTATACAGTCACTGCTATATGAAGACGAACCGGAGCTTCCCATTGTCTCCGAACCGGAGGATGGAGGAATCAGGGGAGGATTTTAATAAGATGAGACAAGCAGAGCTTCTCTGTTTTCACTGCATTTCTTCTCACTTGATGAAATTGAACACCTCATCCTGCAGATCCGACTGCTGGTCTCTCTCAATGAGTTCCTCTGCAGTAAACAAAAACTGTGACTAGACTGTAAGGGTGGGTTCACACAAGCCCTGTTTAGTGTGCTTTAATCAAACTTTAGTTCATTAGTTTAGAAAGTTCGGTTTGTTTTGGGATATGAAAATATGGAAACAAACTCTGATGTACCAAGAAACGTGAACTCTGGTCCACTCGAGCAGTAGAGTTTAGTAACAGCTGGAGGCTGTGCTGACTTTTTTCAGTGAGACCAGAAAGCAGCATTACAGTATCTATATGGCTGGAAATAAAAGCATTAAAGTCTAAGTATTAGAGAACAGGGACAACTCTGGCTACATTTTTTAGATGATAAAATCCTGTTTTAACTATTTTAATATGTGGAATAAAAGTGAGCTCAGAGTTGAGAAGACTCTGACTTCAAAACAAGTCAGAGGTCCAGGCTTCTGACTTGTTTTCAAGGTTTAAAATATGCAGTTTGTTATTTTTGAATTATAATTTCTTTCTGATCCTCTGGTTCAATTATTAAAATTCTGTTTGGTCCTGGTTGAGCTGGTGAAAGTTCTGTGCCATCCAGTCTTTATGTCTGAAATGCGATTAAAAAGTGCAGTGATTGGCTGGGGGTCGTCCCGAGACAATGAGATGCATAACTGGGTGTCATCAGCATAACTGTGGAAGCTGATTCCATGGTTCCTGATGACTCCACCAAGTGGCAACATGCATAAATTGCAAATGGCTGGTTTGACTCAGTGCAGTGAGAAAAAGAACCAAAGCAGCTGGAAATGGAACAAATTGGTCAGTTTTGGTTCCCAATTAAATTGATTCTACCAGACTATCATGTGAATGCATCCTCAAAATCATCTGCCATCAGTAGTCATACTCTCTACAGCTGAGACCAGATATTTACATACACTGTAAACCTCACTGACATTAACTCAGACTAAACTGCTTCCTCAGTGGAGGACCTGACCATGGGACTGAGGATGTCTTAGAAGTATTCTGGTCTGTACACTCAGATTAAAAGTAATGTGCAATGAGTAAGCTAATTTAGAGTAAACGGTCGTACAATCTTTACCTCCTGCTTGCTATTGATTCAACCATCAAACTACATCAAAATGGTCTGAAACTGAAAGTAGCAGAAGTATAAATGAAAAGATGGAAAGATTTCAGAGTTTTTAGAGCTCTTTATCTACACCACTTTGAAGGATCACAGGAAAGCCTTGCTGCTTGGAGAGAAAACAGGCCATCATCAGTGATTTTAAACAGGAAACACTGGACTTATTGGTTCTGCTGAGAGGGATGAGGTGAAAGAAAGATGGAGGCAGTAGGTGGGAAAAAGATTATTATAAATGAAAGGCTCTGCTTCAGGAAACAAACAGGAAGTGTGTGAGCAGATTAATGCACCAGATGCAGTTTTGTGTCTGACCTTGATGAAATGAGAAAGGGCGTCTGTCCATATAAATTTGAAGGATTTATGGAGTCCTCTGGAAAATGAAGAGGACGTCCAAGACGGCAACAGGTCCATGCTGGAACCCGGACATAAACCGACTCACTGGATCGTAAATCAGGCTGTCTGGTTTCATTCTGCCGCTCTTCAGAGACCAGAAACTCTCTTCCTTCTTCAGCTGATCAGAACCGACCCGTCTGCAATGTTCTCCCGCCAAGACCGCGGGTTATCTGGTCTGAGCAGCTCAGTTAGAGACCAGAATTAAGCAGAAGAGGAAGGAGATGGATGAAAAATTATTAATTATTACTAAAAATCTAAAACTTTAATCCAGGAAACAGAGACTAGAGGCGACAATCAGAGGATCAGATGAACATCTAAAGTGGAGATTTGATCCCGGGGAGGACCTTGGTTTAATTTTTAACTCCAAGTTTTGTTTAAAAAACAAAAAAATTCAACTCAGCTGACTTCATCATCAAACTCATTAGGCCTCTTATCTTAGTTTGACCTCAACTGCATGATTTTATCACACACTGAATATTGCTTCACATCATGGTCATTTGCTTGTGCTATTGCATTAAAACTTATTAAACAGCTTTTTAAAAAAGCAATTAAAGGAGACCACAGTCATATAACATTTGCCTAATTTTACAGTCATGGCCAAAAGTTTTGAGAATGATTCAAATGTTAATATTTACAAAGTCTACTGCTTCAGTTTTTATAATGGCAATTTGCATATACTCCAGAATGTTATAAAGAGTGATCAGCTTAACAGCAACTAATTGCAAAGTCAATATTTGCCTAGAAAATGAACTTTATTCCCCAAAACACATTTCAGCTTCATTGCAGCCCTGCCTTAAAAGGACCAGCTAACATCGTTTCAGTGATTGCTCCATTAACACAGGTGTGGGTGTTGATGAGGACAGGGCTGGAGATCAGTCTGTCATGATTAAGTAAGAATGACACCACTGGACACTAAAAAGAGGCTGGTGCTTGGCATCATTGTTTCCCTTCTGCAAACCATGGTTATCTCTAGAGAAACACGTGCAGTCATCATTGCACTGCACAAAAATGGCCTAACAGGGAAGAGCAGATAGAAAGATTGCACCTCAGTCAACAATCTAACGCATCATCAAGAACTTCAAGGAGAGAGGTTCCATTGTTGCCAAAAAGGCTCCAGGGCGCCCAAGAAAGACCAGCAAGCGCCAGGACCGTCTCTTAAAAGTGTTTCAGCTGCGGGATCGGGCTACCAGCAGTGCAGAGCTTGCTCAGGAATGGCAGCAGGCAGGTGTGAGTGCATCTGCATGCACTGTGAGGCAAAGACTCATGGAGCAAGGCCTGTTCTCTAGGAGGGCAGCAAAGAAGCCACTTCTCTCCAGGAAAAACATCAGGGACAGACTGATATTCTGCAAAAGGTACAGGGAGAGGACTGCTGAGGCCTGGGGTAAAGTCATTTTCTCTGATGAATCCCCTTTCTGATTGTTTGGGACATCTGGAAAACAGCTTGTTCAGAGAAGACGAGGTGCGTGCTACCACCAGTCTTGTCTCACGCCAACTGTAAAGCATCCTGAAACCATTCATGTGTGGGGTTGCTTCTCGGCCAATGGAGTCGGCTCTCTCTCAGTCTAGCCTAAAAACACAGCCATGAATAAAGAATGGTACCAGAATGTCCTCCGAGAGAAACTTCTCCCAACCGTCCAAGAGCAGTTTGGTGATGAACAATGCCTTTTCCAGGATGATGGAGCACCTTGCCATAAAGCAAAGGTGATAACTAACTGGCTCAGGGAACAAAACAGAGATTTTGAGTCCATGGCCTGGAAACTCCCCAGATCTTAATCCCATTGAAAACTTGTGGTCAATCATCAAGAGACAGGTGGACAAACAAAAACCTAGGAATTCTGACAAAATGCAAGCATTGATTGTGCAAGAATGGACTGCCATCAGTCAGGATTTGGTCCAGAAGTTGATTGAGAGCATGCCAGGGAGAATTGAAGAGGGGTCAACACTGCAAATACTGACTTGCTGCATTAACTCATTCTGTCAATAAAAGCTTTTGTTACTCATAATATGATTGCAATTGTATTTCTGTATGTGATGAAAACATCTGACATACACACATGAAAACCAGAGGGCAGCAGATCATGTGAAAATATAATATTCGTGTCATTCTCAACTTTTGAGAATTTTCAGTTATTTAAAAATGACTGCCTTTAAAGCCATTAAAAACATATCCTTAGAGAATTTTCTAAAAAGGCAAAAAGCATTAGGTCAACCTTCAGGCGGGACTGAGATGTTTAATTTAGAAAGTCTTCATTCTCAAAAAATGTTTTATCAATTAAAAAATGTTAGTGCTGGAACAAACTGCCTGTTATTAGACAGAGCGCCACCTATCTGTTCTTTAAAGCATTGTTGGCCAGGACTCAGCACTGCGATCAATGAACCTCAGCTACCTTTGAGGAATTTCATGTTTTAGTTATTTTTGCGACATAATGTTGTAAATATAATTTTTTTTAAATGAGCCTTTCAATATGAACCTTCTTGAAATTGGTTTTTCCAACTTTCTATACAGTTTTTATTGTATTTCTTATTTTCATGCATGAAACAGTGTGAATGTTTGCATCTTCTGTTTGTTTTTATGGGACTAAGAATGGAAATAAGCATTTTGCTATATCTGGTATATATGCACTGTCCCATTTAAATGAAATCAGTCAGATGGCAACTGAGACACTACATAGTGAAACTGAAGGATGAGAAATCTTAAGGAATGTATATTAAAAGCAAAATGGGATATATCCCAAATAAAGTGGAACCAAAGGACAGCAGAAGATTTGCCAGTTCAGGTGAAAGGTCATCAGATCCATAGCGGGCGGCGCCGTTCGTCAGCTAGCATCGATCAGTGCAGCTGCTCAGGGAGTCCCCCAGCGTCAGCCTCAGCACCGAGGCGGCCGCAGCCAGCTGGCAGCTGATGGATCCGGGTTACCGGGTCGGGATTCCCTCCAGGCCCAGAGCGTTGCTGGAGGTCTCCATCATGAAACGCCTGCTGGCTGAGAGAGCCATTAAACTTTCATCACCTTCAGGTTTCCATCAGCTGCTGCTCCTGGAATAAAACAACTGACTGACTAAAAGCGTCTTTAACTGAGATCATCTGCATGTAGGAGCTGATTGTTCCTTCTGGATGCTGAACAGTTTTAATATGTCTGACTCCGGTTTCAAGAGGTGAGGAGGGGTTTACATGCTGCTTACAGCAGAAACACAATTGCCCTCACAGCTCCAGCTGAAGACTAGACCCATCCCTCCATCTTCTTTTCCAAATTACACATTAATGGTGTTTTCCAGTAGACTCGGTTTGACTGGGGACCAAAACTGTTGCATTTTCAGCTGCTGCAGTTCTCTTCTACTGCTGTTCCCCTCCTGGCCTGTGGGGGCGCTGCATCAAGAACCACTGCAGCAAACGACACAAAACCTCTAATGAAGACACTTAATGCAACTTCCTGCTTTACCACATGGAAACAAACATGGAATGCAGCCAGGAGAAACCTTTAACCCTCTTCTCCATGGGCATGGCTTTGTCTCCATTTGCAGATACTGGGTGATTCCTCCACGTTGCAAAAAAACTGAGATCCTGTTTTTTTTTTTGCAACGGGGATGGTAGAAGCTGAGCCAAGCCTGGTATTGCACACAAGCCATTTGATTGGCAGTAGACTGCTTTCATTGAGTCCTCCTCGAACAACAACATCTCAACCAATCTGTCTCGAGACCGTAGTAGTTGGCAAGCTGCAGATTGCTGAATCTTTGGTCAACTTTGAGGTTCAAACCTTTTTATCAACTGTGGCGGTAGAGCACATACCATGTCAACTGGACGGGGCAACAAACAAATACACTAAGAGACTTCAGAGAAACTGACCGCGCAACGATAAACGTGCCAAAATGAGACGATCGGAGTGTCAACCACTGCATAGTGAGGAACACCCAACCTGGCTGGAACCGAACCAGAAACCGGACAGAGTAAGACTCTATGGAGAAAAGGCTTTAGCAACCCTGAGGATGAATACTTGAATGTTTAATTATTTAAGCATTGTGAAGATGAATTTTCTGCTTCTCCTGTCTGGATCATCTCTGGGTCTCCAAGTTGTAGTTTCATGGTGAATGTGGAGGCCACCATTCATCTGACACCTTTTCCTTTTTTCATCCACATCAGTTCATCTCAGTCTGCATGCTGGTAGCACAGCAAGAAGATCCTGGCTTCAAATCCCAGCTGGGGTCTTCCTACATGGAGTCTGCTTGACTCATAAGACAAATAAAATTATGGAGAACTCTGACCATCATCTTCAATCAGAGGCTTCTTCCAATTTACTGTAATACACACCGCTACAGGAGAACTTTAATGCCATCACTATATCCAATAAGAATTTGAATTAATGTGAGTTACAACATTTAATGAAGTAATTATGAATTTGCATGTCCTCCCTGTGCATGCATGTTCTCTCTGGGTACTCCGGCTTCCTCCGACAGCAAGAACCAAGACTGTTGGGTTAACTGGTCCTGTGATGGACGGAGACCTGAACCCCACAGTGACCTGAACAGACCAGCGGATATGGGTGCAGCTGGACCACCAACCTGGAGTGCGGCTGGACTCCAGGTTTTAAAGCAGGTTCATTTCCATGTCAACTATAAATCTCTTCTGCAGAGCTCGGTCTCTTCTAACCAGCCTAGATTCGGTCTGATGTCGCCATTTCCCTCCACTCCTCCTGAAGCGTTTGGTTGGATGGATGTCTTCTCCTGATGCGCCTTCCTGAGCTGAAACGGGGCCAGGCTAAGAATAAGTTCTGCTGTTCAGACTGTACCACCGCTTCAGGCCCACTTCTGATTTGATTTTCTAACTTCGTCTTTGAAAAATGACCCACAAATGAAATTAGCGTCGTTATTACTGTGTTCTCTCCATCAGCCGGCGAATCTGGGCCCTGAAACAGGAGCTCTGCAGTTTGATTCCTCACAGACACATTTTCTAATCTGCAGCCAACTCTGAACACGATCCACCGTCTGTGTTCAGAGGGTTTCCTCCTCTGCAGCGAGACATCAACACATCCAGCGTGTTCCTGCAGCAGCAGAGGTGTGAGATGGCAGGTTGGGATGTGTGTGTGTGTGTGTGGGGGCGGACTCTGGCCTTTTCCCCTGCTCTCCCACGTCCTCCAGCTCTGCCGCAGCATTAGCATGCAAACAGCAGCTGCAGCGCTGCACCCCATCGCTCACTTCAAACAGCAGCACAACCTCAGCTCCCACACACACACACACACACACATACACACACACACACACACACACACACTGTCGCACTATGACCATGTGCTCCTGTTCGTATATCACAGCAGCAGCAGAAACGGCGCTCTGCTCATGTCAATGAGACGTTTCAACATTCAGCCCACGCATCGAGTGGCACACACAGCTAGCAGCCCACACACTGGAAGCTGCTCCCGCTCAACCAGATCATCACAGCCACATTTCTTTTTTTTTTTTTTCACTTTTCATCTAAGTAAACACCAGAGTCGGGCTGCAGAGGAGCAGCCGCCGCCGCCGTCCGCCCCCTCAGAGCTGGAACTGCTCCCTGGAGCCGCCAGGAGTTGGTGGGGTAATGACGGAGCGAAATGAAGCCGAAGCTCCGCAGGGGAAATAAATCCACTCTGAGGCTGGATGTCGGTGAACCTGAAACTGCAGGGAGGCAAAATGAAAACAAGACCTGGTCCGAGGAAACAAGCTGATGAAGATCTACCGACATCCCTGGTTTCCAGATTATTCTGACTAGTCAGAGGGGTCAAAGGTCCAAACCGGGTCAGGATGGTGAGAACCATCAATGGCTGCTCTGTAGCGCTCCAGTCTGGAGGTCAAACATGTCTAAGATAAGACTCGCTTCTGTTTCAGGACAAGCATCAGGTTTCCTATCTGTGGAGGAAAGGTTTAACCAAAACCCTGCAAGAGTTCTGCCTGTTCTGTGTTTCTAACTCACAGTGACCCGAAGGACTGAATGTCCGCATGGAAACAGGAACTTGTTCCCATCAACGGTTTTTATGCACATTTTGACGAATCGCATTAGAAAAGGTAGAACGGCAGAATTTAAAATAACTTCTTTAACTTTGCAAATGTAGCTTTTACACTTTCTTGAGGCAAGTATAAACTGCCAAAAAACTTTTTCGGCAGTCTTTCCGAAAAAGAGTGAATGCAATGAAAGGGAGATTTAAAGTTCTAACAAAACGAACGCTCCCGGCCATTCTGCACCTTACCAGAGGCACCAAACTCCAAAACACTTCCAAGTCCAAACCTCCAGGGCTCAGAGGTGTTTCTGAGGGCTGATTTGTACTCCATGCTGTTAGCATCCTCTACTTCCTGTTTATTCCAGCCATGCATAGTGTCCACATCCCATGACGTCACGCTTTGGGTCACATGACTGATTCGCTCCAAAGCAGAAGATGGAAACAAGTCATATTTTATCTTTTCTTCTTTTTTGTGACATTTTAAAAGTTGCTCAGAATTTGCGCAAGAATTGGATGGAAACCTAACTAGTGAGGAGTTCTCCAGGTTTTCCTCCTGAACGTCTTTCCAGGACATCTCTGAGGACCAATCAGATGTTTTCGTGAGACGCCCTGTCCTTGTCCTCCAGCTCCTCAGACGTTGTCCGTGATCCAGCCACCGGCCTCGGGGTCGTCTCACTGCCTCAGTGAACTCTGATTCTCCCCAAACCTTCCCGTTTCTGGTTCTATTAAGGACGACTGAAGAGACGGGTTGGACCCTAAAGCAACCCTGTGGGTTCAGTTCTGGTTCCGGTTGCAGAGGGTTTGGTCCGACCTAAAGCTGAATCAGTGAGCGGCATCAGACGGTCAGACACAACAAAAACGCCTGAAAACTGATGAAAGAATGAAACCCAGGAAGAAGGGAAACGTGTCCCAAAGCGTTTCTGTCGTTCCCGTTTAGCTTCTGAGGTTTTTTTTCAAGGACAAACAGATGAAAGCTCCGAATGTTAAAGGCAGAAAATTCACTTTAAAACAAAAAAGTTTTGTCAAAATCAGAAAAGCCTCAAGCAAGTTCCTTCCTTTATGGATGTTCTGTATCTTGTTTATGAATATTTATTGTCAGAGTCTCTGACAGCCAGCGAACTTGGACCCAATCTGTTTCCATAGCAACACGGTCCAATAAAAGAGCACTCGTCCCGTCATCGGCAGCTTTAAAGGCTGATTTTATGAGTTATGAGTTCAGGTGTCGGAAAAACTTATACGAGTTCAACTATGAGCTGCTGCAGTTTCTAAGTGTTCAGATGAAAACGAGCTGCAGCACATCTTCTGGTTCTGAATGAAGAACCTGTTTGTGTTTAAATTATTGTGTGGTGCAGCAGCTTCTACATTGTGTTTTCTACCTTGTTGTCTCTGCAGCTCCCTGCAGCCCCAGAGCCAGATCCTCTGATGTGACTGAATCATGTAGGCGCTGCAGCGCCTGCTAGACATCGACACCATGGCAACAACACAAAGCTGCGTGCTTACATAAAGGCGACCAGAGATCCAGGAGAACAAGGCAAACCGATCAGAAACGGGGGAGCTGGTGCTCGTTTCATCTGATCCCAGATCAACTCCGTTCACGCCTCAAAGCGGCAGGAACAGACGCACTCAGAGCTGTAGGTGGATGACCGGCCGGCGGACATGATGGAGTCACAAAGGTCACCGCAAGAGGAACCTCTGCAGGACTTCACATCCTGATGCTTCTCTGCTAACTGATATTTCACAATAAAAGTCCTGAGAAAACTTAATGGAGTGCTCAAAGGGCTCAAAGGGCTAGTATTATGTACTCTCCAGAAATATAGTGCCATCTTCAGGTGTTTTAAAAAATTCTACATTTATCAAATGTGACTTAAAGAAATACTACTTCCTGATTCAACACCTTAAAATTGGGCCTCTATCTCTTTACGAAGCTCCTGGTCTTTTTGAAGCTCCGTCTTCAGGAAGTCATCACAAGTAGCTCCTAGCTCAGCAGTTACAGCAGTTCCACCAGCCATTTGCTATTTGCTGCTGGCTAGTCTGAAGGAGCTGGAGTTACAGGGTTGGGCTGCTCCGTGAGGCTGAAGCTTGGAAATTGAAGCTCTTGAGAAGGAGCTGCAACCCAAAGGTAGAGCTGGGTTCACCCAGGCGTTTGCAGCTGAATGGTTGCCATGGAGATTAAAGGATTTCTCAGACATGCATGAAAGAATCAAAGCAACACTCCAAGTTTGTTTTTGATGAACGAATAACATAACATGATGTGAAACTAAAAAAGTTTTTTTTTTTTCTCCAAAGTTCAGTGGATTCCAGAGTGGTTCCACCATCTGGACAATAAGTCAGGAAGTAAAACTGACTACAACTAAAGTTTGTGTGGAAAATAGATGTTATGAATCAAGCTGACAACTTTATTTTCTGTCTGGATGGATCCTGCTGTAGCCTATAGTCTCCTAGACTCCAGGGGGCAGTATAGGGCACTTGGGCAAGAGTACAACACTGTGCAGCATGTGTAGAAGTAAAAAAACCCCAAAACAAAAAACAAACAGTTGTTAATAGCAACACGGTGGTAAGATTGTTTTTATGGGCTGAACCTCTGCTGGGAGGACGTTCTTGCTCATCCATGTTTTTTTCATGTAGTTACAAAATGACAGAGGTCCATTTTGGGGAATGGGTGTGGGGGGGTTTTTCTGCCCATGTTGGCCCCTGCTGGTCCAGGAGGAATGAATGCTGCAAGGCAATGACCAAATAGAAGTTTTTAAAATTAATCTGAATAATGAACTGAGCTTGATTAATTGATTTTAAGGATCAGTTGGTAATCTTAGTGTCACTGAGTTAAAATGATTGTTTTGGCGGTATATAAGTAAACTGAACTGAAATAAATTGAGCTTCACGTCACAAACCGAGGTGCATCATGGAGGGAAGTGAAGTGAGGGAGAAAGTCCTGATCTCAATTGGTCCTCCTCTGCCAACATCAGTGTCTGACCTCATAAATGGTCAGACAATGGTTACTCAACGTTCATCTGAGGGAACACTGTTGTTTGCCATCTCCTGACTGATACATTTATATATTTCTACCTTCAGATCCTTTGATTTTCCTCTCATTGATTAGAATTTTACTGGTTTGAATGTTTTTATTAAGGCCTCAGAAATCTGACATTTTACCTCCGTTTATGTAAATGACGCTTCGGCTTTTGTTTTAATAATGGATGATTTCTCTGTTCTCATTGGGGATAAATTGTTCTGGTGGGTGGCTTCATGCATTGTTAGCACTTATATAACACATGAATAAAGATGGTGGTGAAAACATCTCAGTTTGGGTGAATCACAGCCGTTGGAGTGCAGAAAAACAACAGGTAGCAGCGAATCTGTCACCGAGCTGCTGGGAGCAGCGAATGCTGTTTCCTCCAGAGCGGCTGATGAAGAGGAGCTGCTTCACATCTTCATCACCGCTACCGTCAGCAGACACTTGGATCTCCTCCTATTGGCTCACAGCCAGAGGTGGCAGAGAACCCAAAAACTGTAAACAAGTAAAAGAAGCTCTACTTCAACATACTTTTACTCAGGTAAAAGTAAAAAGTAACCATCCAAGGAATTACTCAAGTAATAAAAGAGTATTTGGTAAAAAGAATACTGCACAGAAACAGGGCTTTCTGGAAGATCAAACAGCAAGGAGGAATGGTTCAAACCAGGAAAGGGTCAAAGGTCGATCAGGATGACGCTCCGACATGCAGCAGGTTCTGTTATTGACCCAAATCCCCTCCTATAATTAGAACAGGATTGTTTTCATCACTCACAGATTAAATGTGCTGCGTCAGCGTTGACGGCACATTAACGTTGACCGACTGGAAATTTAATTATTAAATATTAGGAAACAGCCACAAAATGAGAGCCGGCTTCACGGCCGCCGGGCTCTGACCCAAACTCCAAGCCTGGTTCTGCCTGCTCGGCCCGCTGGGCCTTAATTCAGTCAGCAGGAACTGTGAACCAGTTTCTGGGACGACCAGCTGAAGTCTGGAGCTGCTGATGTTCAGGGTGAAGGAGGAAAACTGAGTCATCCCAACACGATTCTGGGTGATGTCTCATCATCCCTCCTGACGGTTCTGGTTCCGCCTCGGGTCCGTTTCTATTTCTGCTGGTTTCGGAGATCTGAAGGAGAAATCTGAAACAGCTACCAGAACCTTATTTAACAGGAAGGTCGACACAAACATCAGGCGTGTCATTTCCTCCAGATTCCAGGTGGATTTTAGAAACAATCCAACTTCATGTCATAATTATGAACATATTAGTCAGAAATTAATAATTTTATCAGTCAGCATTTCGAGTGTTGCTTTGAAAATCTATGCCAGATAAGTGATAAAAATATATCAATATAAATATATGCAATAAAAAGATGGTATATCTCCTAAAAAATAAAAAACAAATAAAAACATTTCCTGAAATGACTTTGGACAGTAAAAATACCTGTACTGTACTTTTAAAATCAGACTGCCACTTTCTAAAAACACATATGGCAGTTAGGACTTACGACTAGTTCACTTAGTTCCGCCATTTTGGATGTCGCAGTTACGATGCAGTGCCGCTAGTCGATGACGTTCCAATTCTCCAGTTTTTACATGGTTGTAATCTATGCTCTTGAACCTTTGGGATTTAAATCTGCTGCTGCTCTGATTGGCTGTCGGTTGCTTCTGTAACTGCCTGATCAATTGACATGGCTCACTATCACCCTCTAGTGGCTGTGTAAATGAAATCCTCTCCATTGCTGATCTGCATGTGGGCCGAGTGGCGTCCATGTTGGATTTTCCCTCCTGGCGGCTCTGCCTGGTTCTGACACGATTCTGTCAGGCTGTGCTACTTACCAGCTGCTTCCTCACCGACCGACTGTTGCCGGCTGCCGCTCCTACAGGACCGTAAATATTTCACCAGGTGTCGCAGCGTTTGACTTCACTTTCTGAGTCATCCATCCGAGCATCCACCTGCTGCAAGATCGGCTCCAAAAATAGTTTATTCAGCCTGTCAGAGGAAAAAATTCACCATGTTATTCATACCTTTATAAATAGCAGTGTTCCAAACTAAATATTTAATTCACAAGCTAAATATTTATTATACAAGCCATATATTTAGCTTGTAAATTAATTATTTAGTTTGGAAACGAAATATTTAGTTTGAAAAATAAATACTTTGTCTGGAGCTAAATATTTAGTTTGTAAATCAATATTTGTTAAGTTTGGAACTAACTAAATATTTAGCTGTGAACTAAATATTTACTTTACAAACTAAACATTTATTTTCCAAACTAAATGTTTAGCTTGCTAACTAAATATTTAGGTTGCTGGTTAAATATTTAGCTCATAGTTAACTATTGTCATAAACAATTTTTATGTAGCACCTAAATATTTAAATGTTTAGTTTGGGAAATAAATATTTAGTTTCAAACTACATATTTAGCAAAATAAATATTTAATTCAGGGCTAAATAATTTGTTTGTAAACTAAATATTTAGTTTGACTCAAACATTTAGTGTGAAACTAAAAATTTCAATTGTAAATATTTCCCTTCGAAACTAAATATTTAATTTGATGGCTAAATATTTAGTTTCCAAACTAAATATTTGCCCGGTTCTGGTTGCTTACCGGCAGCAGTCGGCCCGGTCGGCCCGGTTCTGGTTGCTTACCGGCAGCAGTCGGCCCGGTCGGCCCGGTTCTGGTTGCTTACCGGCAGCAGTCGGCCCGGCAGCTCTCTGCTGTCCCAGGAGTCCGGAGCCTTCTTCGTGCCCCCGAGCAGCAGCGACGCCTCCTCTTCCTCCCCAGTTCAGGGCCGAACGGATCAGGTCTGAGGTCTCTGTGAGAATCAGCTGTAAACAGCTGCGGTTCTGCCTTTGGCTCCCGCATATTAATGCGGTTCTGATTCAAACACAGGTTGTTTAGAGCTGCAGTAACGAACTTTCAGAAATTGTTTTTTTTTTTAAATATTCTGTAACTGTCACCATGTCGTGATAATTTAATATGAGCTTCTCTGCCTTCTCCCAGTGTTAACTAGAAACAACCAATCAGAGCAAAGAGGCTGGTCTTAGCGCTGTCAATCACAGTTTGGTGTGGCGCTGCTCATTCCCAATCCTTTTTCAGCTTGAAAGGCTAATAAATGCATTTATAAACATAAAAACAAAGGATATATCTATAATTTTTAATATGTTTTAACTTTATAAACACACAGTATAGTTCCAGTTCAAATTCTAGTTTCCCCCCATTAATTTCTGTTTTTCTTTATTTTAGAAAACATTTTCTTAATTTCAGCTTTTGTTATTTTGTTAGTTTTAGTTAACTATAATAGCCTTGGTTTGGATCAGAGTTTTAAAAGTAGACGTGGAGTCTGAGATTGAGACCTGTGGTCAGGTTCACAGCTTTTCATACCAGAACATTTGATCTCCTTTCTGGATTTTAAAGGACAGATTCATGAGGAGCAGGAATAAACCCGGGGAGCTGCTGCTGCTGCTTAGCCGTCAGCCGAGGAGAAAATAGCTTCAGGAAATGCTTTCCCTCTCCATGAAACGAGGCTCTAATAACCAGCCTGTCCAAACTGTCCTCGGCTAAAGCTGCTAGCTGATGTCAGATCTGCTGCTGCTTCACAGCATCAGGAAACCTCCATGTTCCCCCTTTAGCTCTACATTAACCTTTGACCTATCTGCAGATCCGGAAGATAAAATACCAGGTGAGCAGGAGGAAAATGGCTTATCTACACCCTAAAGGTGCTGGAGCTCCAGGAGGCCTGAAATCTGGGTTTAGACCTGAACCTTCAGAGCCACATAAAGACGGTTACAAAATCAGCCTTCGATCACCTGAAGAACATTTCCAGGGTTAGAGGACTAATCAATCAATCAATCAATCAATCAATCAATCAATCAATCAATCAATCAATCAATCAATCAATCAAGTTTATTTGTGAAGCAGATTTCAGCAAGACGGCAGTTCAACATGCTTTCCATCATAAAAACACAAAACAACACAGTCAACAACTGAAGCATTACATTTTATTAAGTGGAATTAAAAGCTGGAAATCCCTGAATCTGACCTCAGTGTGACCTCTGGGGGCTGATGCACGGTTTCAGTACCAGCTCAGCCTCAGCTCGGTCCGCTGCATCAGCTCCCTGAAGAAGATGTTTCTTCACACTTCCAGAAACATGGCGGAGGCGTTGACGTGTTGTTCATCCGATGACCTCTGACCTCGGTCTGAGTCGGCTGAGGACGACGCTGACTCAGCGTCTGTAGCCTCCTGGGGGAACAGGACGTCCCAGAGGACGGGTCTCTGGGGGACAGATGTTCCACATCTGGGCCGGAGTGGATCAGCCTCATCTCACCGCCTGCAGCAGGACGGAGCGTTCCTCCAGTCACATCCAGGATGGGTCCAATCGGAGCCAGAACCAGATGCTGCGGCATCGGTCTGCTGAACACATGGACCATCATTCCATGCAGCAGGAGGTTCTGGTTCTGTCTCTATCCAGAGTTTTTCTCCCTTCTTCACCTGCAACCACTGATGACCCAGTTTGGACCCAGGTTCAGCTGCTGGACAGACGACATTTGATTCTAGAAGACAGAGGAGATCATGGTCCATTTAAAGGGGCAGTATCCTGCAAAATTCACTTTTTTAAAAATAAATCTTTCCATAATGTTATAATGTTATTCCCTCATCAAAAGCATCCCTTTAATCTCCATAGCAACCATTCAGCAGTCATAAATGTCTGAGTGGACCTAGCCCCGCCTTCGAGACGCAGCTCCTCCCCACTCAGCTCATTAAAGGGTTAATAAAGGAGCCATGTTGTAACGACTTCCTAACGGCAGATTTTCAGAAAAAACAAGTGTTTCTTAAAGAGACAGAGGCCCAATTTCCATCCATCCATCCATTTTCTGTACAGCCTTGTCCCTAGTGGGATTGGTGGGTTGCTGGTGCCTCTCCAGCTAACGTTCCGGGTGAGAGGCGGGGTCACCCTGGACAGGTCGCCAGTCTGTAACAGGGCAACACAGAGACAAACAACCATGCACACACTCACAACTAGGGAGACTTTAGAGAAACCAATTAACCTGACAGTCATATTTTTGGACTGTGGAAGGAAGCCGGAGAACCTGGAGAGAACCCACCATGCACAGGAAGAACATGCAAACTCCATGCAGAAACACCCCGGACTGGGAATCGAACCTAGCCCCCGGGCACAGTGGCGCTCTACCAACTGCGCCACTGTGCAGGCCCCAGGCCCAACTTCAAGGTGTTAAATTATAAAGTAAAATTTATTTTAAGTCATATTTGATATATGTATAATTTTTACTTGCTAATGTAATAAAAATGCATGCAAAATACAGACTACTGTCCGTCATCAACATCATCAACCATCCACCACCGTGCTTCAACTCTGACATCCTGTCCTCCAACCAGATGCAGCTTTTCTAACCTCGGTCCGGCGGCCATCTTGTTTCTAGAAAGAAGGGGCTGAATCTGATGGGTGTCTGCTCCTTGGCAGCTGATGAGAAGTTTTCCTTTGTGGTGAATGACGACCTTTGACCCTTCCCAGCTTGACGAGCAGCAGCAGCAGCAGCAGCAGCTGCTGTTCTCTGATGTAGTTCTACCCTGGCATCAATCTGCAGGAACTTCTGCCGCTGCAACGTAACAAAGCGGCGGAGAATCAATCCATTAATTGAGTTCATGTGTTTCTGTGTGTGAATATGAAAAGTTATGATGCGGGTGATGACATAACTGCACTCAGGGCCGTTCAGATCAATCGGCCTTAATGTGGAAACACTGCGACCCGACCGAGCGAAACCCGGGAAACTAAACACTCATTTCATCTGATAAGCAGTAAATATTCCAGACGAAAGCAGCATTTAGACATCAGAACAGGAAATATTATTGATCACAGATCACTGAACACAGCTGGTCATAAAGGGAAACATGACTATCCAATAAACTCTTGACTGTTTTATCAGGCTCTCCAGGATTTTGCAACAGCCTAAAATGACAGATTTTGTGGCAACGTTTTCAAAAACCTGAATTTTCTTAAGCTTAATTTGATCAGAGGTTGAAGGTTTTAATGTAAACCTGCAGCAGAAAGAGGCTGAGCCGTTAAACCCCCCCTCCACAGAAACCACAGCAGCCCAGCAGCAGTAAACAGGGTCGCTGGGAACCAGTAATGGGCTCATTAAGAACTTAAAAAAGGAAGATTCTGTCCCTGGATGTCAGCAGGAAATGTCACCTGAGACCAGGAGCCGCAGGAGCTGTAGCAGCGCCTCACTCTCAGCTCTAATTAGTTTTAATTGACTGCAGCTCGTCTGGTTAGCCGTCCAGCAGCAGAAGCTGAAGCAGCGCCTCAGAAAATGACTGTCCCTGTAATAACATCAGCCTGGAGGAGAGGCAGCGGCCCGACTGAGGCTAACGGGCCGGACTGAAACTACTGGGTCCGACTGAAACTACTGGTTCCAGCTGAAACTACTGGGTCCGACTGAAACTACTGGTTCCAGCTGAAACTACTGGGTCCGACTGAAACTACTGGTTCC
>NW_015114806.1:99655-105562 GCF_001443285.1 Poecilia latipinna
TCCGACTGAGGCTAACGGGTCTGACTGAAACTACTGGGTCTGGCTGAGGTTAACAGGTCCGATTGAGGCTAATGGGCTGGACTGAAACTATTGGGTCCAGCTGGAGCTAACCGGTCCGTCCGAAGATCCTGAAGCTACCAGTCCCTTAGTTCCCAGTGGTTCCCTGTGGATCTAGTTGTTTCAAGAGGCTCATAGTAGTTCCCAGTAATCCCAGGGTTCCCAATGATTCCAGTTTTTCCCAGCAGTTGTCAGGATTCCTAGTGACTCCCAGTAGCTCCCAGTGATTGTTTCCAGTAGTTCTTCTGATTCCAGTTCTTGGTGGTTCCCAGATGTCCCAGTGATTCCAGTCTTTCCCAGTTGTTCCCAGTAGTTCCTCCTGTGTGTTCCCAGCCTTCCCAGCGCTCTCGGTACATTTTGTTCTCGGCTGCCATCCCTCAGTGGGTCGACGGGCCGATTGGAAATCCATGGCGCCCAGCCGGAGCCTCTTCCCCTGTGGGCATACGCTCATTGATTATCTGTCAGTGAGGAAGAGGAGCTCAGAGAGAGCTGACGGCACGAAGCAGGACTGCGAATCAAAATGAGGAAGAGGAGCAACACTGAGGAAGAGCAGGATCAGCTCCCCCTTCTTCTTCATCATCATTACTCTAAACCGACTGGAAAGTAAAAATGATCTGAACCTGTTTCTGAATTATTAATTTATTCATCTGCCATGATAAACCAATAGTTGCCACAATAAACTAATATGGGATTAAATGCAGCCACACATTGATAAACATTCTGAATAAATCAGATTAAATTGCACAATATTTGTGATACATTTCTAAAAAAAACACATTGATAGGTTAAGCTAATAAATATTTGTCATATTTTTAAAAAATCATCTTTTATATGATCACTTGAATAAAAATCTGTGTATCAGATGTTAAACTTTCTGTTGCTAAAAACACACATCCTGGACGTATCAATAAATTATTAAGCATTTTAATACTATTATTAGTCCATGCCTGGAGGGGAGAAATCCCCAAAACCATCAGGGCCAAAAGAGTCTGTTTCAAAAATCACGCAGCTAACAGGGACAACTTTATCCTGGAGCCAAGTGGAAATTATGACCATAAAACATCTAAAACAAGAATTAATTCATGTCTGCTGGAAAGAGCAGAGCTAATTTAAAAAGTTGCTTGTGTAGCTGAAGCAGTGTTGTTTCACAGCAAGTTCTCACTTTTGTCCAAAGGTTGATTTTACAAATTTAAGCATTTCTATTTACTTTTCCTTGTGTGGCTGCAGATGTCCAGTAAAACTATCATTTATCTTTAATCTTGTGAACAAAACATAAAAGTTGCTCCGTGTTTTGTCGCTCCCCTTTCCATTCTTGAATTTCTTCATGCTTTCTAAAAGCAAATGTAATAATTGCAGGTGTTTTGCTCAGAAAAAGTTAAACATACAGACACTCTCTTTTCAATCAAAGGACCAAATGTGGTCTGTTGTAAATATTCACATGCTGATGATTTCTCAGTCACTAGCAACAACATTTAAATAAAATATTAAAAAACAGAGAAAAAATAAAGGGGTGGAGCAAAGCTGAGCTGAGAATATCAAGGAAATAATTTAATCCCAGATGTAACTCTAAACCCCCAAACAGTAAAGAATCAATTGAATTAATCTGAACCTGCCGCAGATTTCAGCGTGAGCTGCCGCTGCTCTCTAGGGTCCTACTGCTAGAGGAACGCTGAGTGGACGTTAATCCTGAAAAACAAACATTTCTGCTCAGAATAAAATCTAAAAACAATAACTTTGATCCAGTTTCAGCATCAGAATCTGAGGATGAAAGTTTGGCTTCTTTTTGTTGATCCAATTAGATCCTTAGAAACC
Organism: Poecilia latipinna; assembly: GCF_001443285.1. NCBI lineage: Eukaryota > Metazoa > Chordata > Actinopteri > Cyprinodontiformes > Poeciliidae > Poecilia > Poecilia latipinna. The sequence goes on from NW_015114806.1 coordinate 101,525, forward strand.
ACACAGATGTTAAAAGGTGCAGTATTATGTATTTTCCATCCACATAATGCCATTTCATAGCACAATCAAAAAACTATGTAACCTCCAGTTGTTATAAATATACTACATTTATCAAGTATAACTTAAAAAATTGACTTCCTAAGGTAAGGCCTTGAAATTGGGCGTCTGGTTCTTTAAGAAGCTCCACCTCCAGGTGTTTGCTTATCGCATTCAAAAATCAACCAAAGAATAATTTCATGAGAGGAAAATTTAACTCATCTTATTTTTTACTTTATAGAAACTTGGAGATCTGCTGAAAATGAAGGTTAGAAACAGACAGGTAATAAATGAGGAAGAAGATTTTATTTTCAACGCCTGATAAACACGATTTCCTGCAGGAACAGAAGTTTTTCTCCAGCAGAAAGTGATGAAACGGTGGGAGCTGCTCAGCGGTGGAGGATCTATGGAGCGAATGTAAATGTTAATGAGATCAGAAAAGGAAGAGTTGAAAAGAGGTGAAGCTTCGACACGTCGGGCTGCAGGTTCCCTCTGATGTGTCCCAGCCATCACATCTGAGCTCTAATGATTCTCTGGATGGAGGAAAGAGAGACTAAAGAGAGATCAAGGCATCTGTGGGGGTGAGGAAGAGGAGGGAGGAAGTCAAACTGAATGAGAGAAGATGGAAGTGGCCTTCGGTAAATCCTCGCTCTGCCACCTTTCCATTCGTTTCTCCTCAGCCTAAACTCCAGACAGAAGATTTAATGAAGCTCACATTAAAACCTGATGCTTTTCACTCAGAATTAAAGATGAAGCCCAGCAAACATCTGCAGAGGCACAGAACCCGTCTGGTTCCGGGTTCGTTTTGATTTCAAACTGAAATTATTTACTAATTGCAGATGGAAACAGGCTGCAGATTTCCAAGCGGCTCGGCGTTCAAAGAAAAGCGTTCGGTGGGAGGTCTGTTCCTGAAGCGAGAGGTTTCACTGCAGGAGGCGGAAAAATTCGCTCTGGAGACGTTGAGTCAGGAAACCTGGGATGTTTTTTTAACCCAACTTCATAATAATAACCAAAAGCAGCTCAAAGACCCACAATTTCCACAAGTTAAAGGCTCCAGTGATGTAGAGTTTACCAAAATCAGCTCAGGCTGATGGAGATGATGTTTGGGAGGAAAAAAGGTTTTATTAAACTGATTATTACTCCTGATTGGTTCTGTTCTGATCCGAATGAAGCCACTGAATCAATCAATCAATCAAGTTTATTTGAGTAGCACTTCAGTAACAAGGCAGTTCAAAGTGTGTTACGTCATAAAAACACAAAAATACAAAGTCATAAAAACACACTCAACAACTGAAGCATTGCATTTTGCCATCATTACACATCAGATTATTGATTAATGTTTCATTCATCATGTTTCTAAAGCAGCTCTAACCAGGCAGGTTTTTAGTCTGGATTTAAAGGAAATCAGTGTTTCGGCTGTTTTCCGGAAGTTTGTCCCAGATTTGTGGTGCATAGAAGCTGAATGCTGCTTCTCTATGTTTGGTTCTGGTTCTGGATGCAGATCAGAACCAGAACCAGAACCAGGAGAGCTGAGAGGTCTGAAGGCTGATCCACATATAAATGTCAGAGTTCCAAACTAAATTAATGCACAAGCCAAATATTTAGCTAATAAATTAAATATTTAGTTCAAAACTAAATATTTAGTTTACAAAATAAATTTTAAGTTTATAAACAATATTTAATTCACAAGCTAAATATTTAGTTTGCAAACTAACTGTAATATAATATAAAGTTGCCTCCTGTCCTTGATTCTCTGCCTTTATTTTGAACCCTTTCACTTTGACCAGGAAAACGCTGCATAAGTTAAATTTTCGTCTTACTGCTGCACTGTCTTGTCTTTCCCATTTTGAGGAGAATTTAGCCTCTGTGTCACATGGCTTTTATTCCCCTGGGAAACACAAACTGAGGGAACTAAATCACTGCAGGAAAAAACTAAAATATCACAATTATAGGCCAACAGAATATCATTAGATGTCTTCAGAAACTTTAAAACAGTACACGTTTCCTACATCAAAACGAGCCCTGAACTCATCACGGTGCATTCACTGTCATTCGATGTTCTATTGGGGAAATAAATCACGTCTCTGTTGCATTTCTCCTGGAAGGTGAGAACAGATCTCAGCCGGCAGCGGCGTTCGTAAGGAACCTCATCCATAATTAACAGCTGCAACTGATCAATAATAGATGATCAGCAATGGATGATTCCCAGTGACATGCCGATGAAACAGAGAGGAAGAAAAACATTCATCATCCTTCAAGGAAACTAATCGCTCCTAAAGGTTCTGGTTGAGGCTCAGCAGCCGTCAGTCAGCGGCAGATTTCTGGTTCAAAAACATTAAATGAATGTGAATCAGTTTTAACTCTACGCGTATTATTTACACTTTATTATCAATATCTTGAATTACATTGCTAAACAGAATTACGATTTTTGGTGTTCTCAGTAGTTCAAACTTTATTCCTAAACTCTAATTTTTTCTCAATTACCTTTTTAAAATGATGTAGTGGAGATATTCGCTTTTATAAAATAATCACATCCACTCCTGATCAGTTTAGGAAAACTGTTCATTAACACAAGTCTGCTAAATTACACCACTGACTGTTGTTTAAATCATGCCAAACCAATAGGGGGCAGTGTAGTGGTAAGCTAAAACCTGTCAGCCAATCAGAATCCTTCAAAACAACACTGACTTCCTGTTAGGAATTAAACATGGCGGCGGAGTTTCACTTGTGTGGACAGAGAGAGATTGAACTACTTTTAAATACAGTGTTAGAATATAAAGTTAATTAATAAAACAAGATGATGTCGACTGGGAATCCTGTTAAAGCCAGTATATGGAGGATGAGCCTCCATGTTGGATCATTTGGGTTTATAAATGCACAAGTAAAAAGTGTCTGAAACAACGCAAGAATCAGTAGCTCATCTAGTAACAATGGTCACTCATGTGACGTCAGGATCCCATTATTAAATCTCTGGTTTCCACATGCAAATACAAAAACAGAGAATTGGCCAGAGTTTTCATTATAAATCATTTTAGTTATATTAAATTAAGCTACATGGGATGAAAGGGTCAAAATCACATAAATATCCGGCTATGTTTGGACAAGGCCTAAGAGTTTTTCCTTTAAACTAACTTTATCCACGACTTCAGGCACTTTGTCTCCCTTATTCAGCAGCAACTTTCGATTGCTTCAAGACTGGATTCAGGATGTTTCAGGAGAATAAATGTAACAAACAGGAGCTTCTGGTTTCCTTTTATTCCTCCTTGAAGGCCAGACATTTGGCGACCATGATGAACAGACGACCCGCCTGAGCCATGGACCTGTGCGGCTCCCGCTCCTCTTTAATTTAAGCGAAGCCCGACCCCGTTAAGGTTTGACCCAGAGTGGTTTCTGCTCCTCTTCCTCAGCAAAGAGAATGAAGCTGATTTCGGGTCGGAGCCTGGACCTGCTCAGAGCGGTTCTTAGTGACCGCAGGTTTCACTGAGACGGCGGCGCTCTGGTTAACGTGTGCCGCAGACGGAGAGGTGAGCCTGGTTTTCACCGAGATCCAAACCTCTCCTCCAGGAGAGAAACGGAGCAACTCAGTCTGCGTGACATAGATCTACGCTGTGGCACAAACACTAAGAAGCTAAACTCTTAATCTTTTTGTCTCAGCAGCAGAGATTTTCCTGCCGGAGAAATAAAACTCAGATATTATATTTTTCGGTTGTTGCCTGAGGCAGATCCAGCCCTCATGTTTATTCAGAGTTACAGGAGCAGTAAATATGAAGTAGAAATTGACCTTTTTTAGGTTTAAACCATGTTATAGTTTTATATTTCCACATGGAAGACAAACTGGAGTGTTGCTTTGATTCCTTCAATCACGTTTAAGAAATCTTTTAATCTCCATAGCGACCAGCAACCATTCAGCTGTGAAAAACGTCTGGGTGGACCTAGCTCCGCCTCCGAGGCACGGCTCCTCCCCCACTCTGCTCCTTCAGACCAGTCAGCAGAAAATTCAGT
>NW_015114806.1:108731-133715 GCF_001443285.1 Poecilia latipinna
CCTTCAGACCAGTCAGCAGAAAATTCAGTCCAGTGCAGATTATCATGAAGGAATTTGGGAAATACTTTGTAGCTATAAAACAACTGTTTTATGTCTGTTGAACACAAATTCATCTTTTAAATTAAGGACGGTTTTTAGTGCTTCAATAATTCACAGATGATTTCTTGAGTCAAATACTGGACTGAAAGTTGGTGCTAAGCAACCAAAGAAAAACCCGAAATGTCTCCAGAAAGCCTGAAGAAACTTTGATCAAGACATCTTTAAACGATCGGAGGGAAATCCAAAGGATCCGGTTCCACTGCATCATCAGTTGATTCATCTGTTCTGTGAAGCCAAGAATAAAACAGAAAATATGGAGGTTTTTCTTTCTTTCCCCTCCCCTCAGTTTGCTCTGCTCTGTTCTCCTTTGAGCTGAGACTCTAATGGCTGCTGTAAATATTCAACGAGCTCCTGACGTCCATTCACTCCAAGATAAACAGCGAGAGAGGAGGAGGCTGTAAAAAAACACGGTTTATGATCCGTCCACAGAGTCCTAAAACACTCTGTGGTGGGAGGCGGAGGACGGATGGAGCGGAGGAGGAAAACAAGGTTAGGACGGACTGGGAGGAGAAGGTGAGGAGGTGAGGAAAGAGACAAGAGTCTGTTTCATCTGTCTCACTGTGACTCTTCAGGCTCTGCAGCTCAGCCAAGAGTTCAGTGAAAGACGCTCCACGAAGTTATGAGCTTCGTCTGACATGAGGGCAGCCAGAGGAGCCAGACATGAATAACTGCGTCTCCATTAACTATAAAACTATGCAAATTAAAATAAAACACCAATTAAAAAGAAAAGAAAACCTGCTCTGTGATCAGGTGGTTTTTCATCCGTATTGAAGTGGATGTTTTTCACAAAACTGTAATGGAAACACTTTTTCACAACATGAGTCACATGATCGACAGCCTGACGTTACTACTGGAGAAAACTACCAAGAAGACGACAGGAAGTAGCAGGAGGACGATGGATTTTTCTGGACATTGTGCAGCCGGCTCCACCAGAGCTCTCACAGCTTCACAGTTCATAAAAAGTTGTGCATCATTCTTCTGTATAAAGGTCAACTACAATTTCCCCAAAATGCAGCTTACATAGTTGTTTCCAAGTAGGCGGGGCTTGTTGCTACGTCTTCTCTGATTGGCTGATAGATAAGTGCTGAATTATGAATATATGTCATGTAACTTTTACATTTGTCACTGCCATAATTTTTAATGACTTATATTAAGAAGCTTATTCATGTGTTATTTTGATTTAATTTATTATTTAATGGAAACACCGCAATTGAGAAATTGTGTTTTTTCAGCATTAGCAGAACACAGAAAAAGACTTGTGCACATTTGTAACACATGTGACAGCTAGCTAGCTATCATGTCTTGCTATAGCTATCTATAGCAAGTTAGCTATAGACATTAAGAAAGAAAGAAAGAATGAGAGAAAAAAGTATCTTATTCTACTGCTTTAAAGTTGCTGCATCTTCATGAACTTTAATTCGGGTCGGGTCCTAAATGAGTCGGGTTGCTCTCACGGACACAAGCCCTGATTAGAGCATCCATAGTCGTTATTATAGACCATTATAGAGACAAGAGTCCAGTCAGAGTAATGATGTTACATTATTAATTCATGTTAAATGGGTTCTCTCACATGTATATTTTATAGCATATGTATTTATAAATCTGGCAGATTGAGCAGATGTTTACAAATCTGAGCAGCAGCATCAACCAATCATCTCTGCATTGAACAGCTTAAAGCTTACAGCAGTCGCTCTCTGTCACATATAACTGTATTTATTGCATTTTTAGTTTCACTTAGTTGAACTGCAACATGAAAATAAAATATTAAAGGACTATAACCTCTATGCATCACGATTTGAGTTGATTCATGGGACATTTTTCAGGCTGATGCTGGATGATAAAACAGCCTTTAGTTTCCTCTGACAAAACTTTATAAACACAGAAATATGTCCTCCTTAGGTTTCCATACTTTAAATGAAGGATGTTTTAATTCACAGAGCTTGGAAAACCCCCATAAGACATTTTATAAAGCTTATTCTGTGTTTGGTACCAGATATTTAGACTGTCAGGTTGGTATTAACTGCCACATTCTCAGTTTTAATGTGCACATATATGATAATATTGTGCATTTCCTTCAGTTTGCTTGTCAGGTTTCCTCTGTGTGTTCATTTATTCAGCACCAGTTGGATGTAAATGTTATTTCTCAGCACTTCAGAAGACAAATGGATCCAATTCATGCAGATAATCTAATCAGTCCAGTTAATCATGCAGTCAGATTTAAATTCAGCTTCATACTCTCCAAATCAATCCTACTTATGACACTGGAGTTGGTGACGCTGTCATGTTCGTAAGGAGCCATCCGTCCTGACCAGGTGAGCTGGTCAGCCGCACTGCGGTGAAACTGGTGTAGAAACTTAATCGACAACCTTCAGGTCTTCAGGGGGAAACAAATGTCTCAGTAAATAACGAATCAGTCCTAAAAGATTCTGCTTCCAGAAACCTGCAGCTTCTGCAGAGGAAACCAGCAGCCCTCCCCATGCAGCAGCACTGCTGCATTAGTAATTCATCTTTAATTTCAGTGGGAAGGCCTTTCTAGGTGTTAAAAAAATATCCTACATGAAGTTATTATTATACATTATATATTAACTGTGCAGAAAAAGTCCCAAAGGGAGAAAATCTTCTCTACAGGTTTGGGGGAAATGAATTTAATGCAACGTCTCTTCCAGGAAGTCGCTCTCCCTGCTGAATAAATAAAACTCTACATATATGAGGAGTTTTTAAATATTCATATCTGCTGCTGCAGCCGGCGGGCGAGAAGCCGAGTACTACAGACAGCAAAGTCAGAAAGTATCAGAACAAAGTCGTTCAGTTTCCATTCAGCAAATCTGAAATTATACACTGAAAAACAGCTAAAAAATTCAGCCGTTTTTCCATTTTACTGGTTCATTCTGTTCTCCTGAGCGTCAGCTCAGATTCTTCTTCTCCAGAGCAGATTTGATGGACGCCCTCATAGCTGCAGATAAACTGCTGCACTGTTTCTGATTTGTTCATCTGTTTTTTGGCTGAACTGTTGCATGTTTAGACAATCATTCCCTCTAGTGGCTGACAGATGCAAATATAGAAAAGAGCTGCAAACACATGAATGATGCAAACGCCAAAACACACAAAAACAGAAATGCAACAGAAAAACCCCCTACTGCAAACAAAAAATGCTGCAACCAGAAGAAATAGAAGCAAATGGAAAAAATAGCAAATCCCAAACTTTTTCCATAAGCTGTATGTCCTCCAGGCCACTAGGGGGAGTCTGGAGTCGGTAATGTTACCTATAATGTTTTGTTCTTCCCTCCTACTTTCTTCCTGATATCTTGTTATAGTTGCAGTATGTAACTTTTATAAAGAATGTCTTTTTTATATGTGTTAAAACTCTCAACATGTTGTGACATTTTGCTATGAGACAGATAATCTGTGAAAACATTGATCTCATCCACTTCCTCCCTGAGCTTCTATAACCATCTGAAGAAATTCACTGCTCCAAACCAAAAACAAGCAACCAAAGTCAGGAGGAGGGTCTTAGCGCCGTCAATCAAACTCAAAACTGTTTATCCGTCATCATCAGTGGTTATGCTAATGAGCCTTAGCATTCACAGCAGGCTATGCTAGCTGCAGCGCAGCAGAGAGAAAGGGGGGGAATTAGCAGTGCCACGAGACTGTGATTGTCATTACTAAGACCCGCCTCCTGGCTCTGATTGGTTGTTTCTAGATAGCACTGGAAGAAGCCGGAGTAGCTCAACTATATCACAGATTATCTCTCAGATTTTACTCTCATAGTGACAGTTTCAACAAAAAGTATGTAAAACTGCAGCTTTAAATCATGACATTTACAGAGGATGTGATCCTGTATGATTAGGTGATCGACTCCCCCTAGTGGTCTGGAGGACTTCTGTCTTGTTGAGCGTGTTTGCAGCATTTTATATTTGCTGCTATTTGAGGCAGCTTTTGATTTTTGCGTTTTGGAGTTTGCATCATGTTTGTAAAGCTAGTTTGGATTATATGAGTTAAGACAACATTTAATTTCCCTCTTGGATGAATAAAGTTTCTATGAATTTGAGTGAAGTTCACACCCGTCCATCCAGTTTGTGACGCCAGTTGGTGAAGCCATCATGTTTATAAGGATCCATCGAGACGTTGACTCTGTAGCTATCCTCAGCCTGAGAGAATGATGATGACGATGATGATGATGGCATCTACGGATGGAACGATGAAGAAGATGAGATTCTAAGTCCAAGTCAAGCTTCAAGTCTTTGAGAACAGGCTGCGTCTGAAATCTGTTATTTTGTCTGAATCTTGAGTCGCCACCTCCAACCATATTCCCAGTTTAAGTTGTCAGAGTTGCATGAGTCCCTTTAAATCCAGAGATTTTAATTAAAACAGAGCTGATATTTTATTTAAAGAGACCTCAGGGGGACCAGAGGAATACTCCCAGTGACGGCTGCCGGAGTCTTCCTCTGCTGCTTCTGAGGGAAGCTTCCTGCAGAGATGTGTTGCTGTTTGGCTTTCCAGGCGTAATTTGTCGCCGCTGTGCTCTCAGGCTGGCTGCATTATGGATGCGAGTCTGATTCCGCCCGGCTGCAGCAGAGGGATCCCTGTTAACATGCTTCTTGTAATTATTGGATTATTGAGGAGCAGAGGAGCTGGTGGCCAATCTAAACCCTTCACACTCATGATGGCAATCACCGACATCAATCCCCCCCCTCCTCTCCTCAGACTGCTGAGTGGAGGAGGCAGAGCTGCTGGGAATCCCACAGTCTGACATTATATAACCGCCTCGCTGCTGCAGTCATCGCTCTCAAGCTGTGACACTGATTAACTGGTGGCTGTTCCCCTGAATCTTTCAGCTCAGCCTCCACATGCAGAAATGAATCAGTTCTCCAGAAAGCTGAAGATACGCTGCGGTTTCCTTAAAGCTGCCATTTATGAAAAACATCAACCTGTTTGTTCCGTGGCAGCATGGCAGCTGAGAGGGAGCAAATCTCTGAAACGTTAGCTTCAAACGACCGCGTGTCCCACTGCAGGGAAACCAGTGGGGCAAATTTGAAGCGTTCCCAGGCCTTAAGCACCTCCAGCTACCAGAAAGGACCTGATCTGGCTGCTGATTGGACGCCTTTGGACCAATGGAGGTGCAGCTGCAGTGCTGATTAAAACATCGACGCTGTTTGTAAAACTTTACAGCAATAATTTGGTTTATTTAGCCAGTCACAAAGAAACAAAATGTTGGTGTTCATTTTTCAGTCGTATTTTCCTACACTTATAAAAATCATTACTTGAGCAACAATTCAGTCTCACCAGGAGTGGAGTTGGGGTTAACATAAACCCAGCTTTTATTTTGATATTCCACTTATGGGCAAGCATTTTATAAATATTTAGCTCTAGATCTAGAGATCTATGTAAATAACAAGGAAATTATTCAAACCATGAACACAGAGAAAACTAAGAGTTCAAACACAGATCAGTTTAGTGTTTATTCAGATCATCTTTGTCTGATATTATTATTGGACTGATGATTTGATGATCAAGGAAACAGAAGAAACCTTTAAGGAGATAAAACACACATTTTCACAGAAATGTGGATTATTTAAATGAGTGTTATGAGTTTTCCTCACACGTAGTGCCGTTTTATACCAAGTAATTATGTTAACTTCAACTGTTATAAAAATACTACATACATCAAACAGAACATAAAATAAATTTGACTTTGTCATTTAACTAACTTGAAATTGGGTCTGTGTCTCTTTAAGAAGCTCCTACTTTTTCTGAAACAACATGGCTCCTGTATTAACCCTTTAATGTTTTTACCAGCGTTGCTCTGAGCAGTAGCTCCTATAAAGAGATCAGTCATTCCATCAGGTGTTTGCTAAGTCCTGCTGGCTAGTTTGAAGGAGCTGCGCCTTGAAGGCGGGGCTAGGTCCACCCAGGCGTTTTAGCTGAATGGTTGCCATGGAAATTAAAGGATGTCTCATACATGCATGAAACAATCAATTCAACTCCCCAGTTTTGTTTTAGATGAGGGAATAACATAATGACACGACATGGAGCTAAAAAAGTGGATTTTAATTGATACTGCCCCTTTAATGAACAGGTTGAGTTCTGCCCTGAGAGACAGTCGGAAAGAGTGTTTGTAAAAAACTGATTGATTTATTGATTAAAATTCCTCCAGTAGTGAAATTTATTACTATTCCAGTAATTTAGGAGCTGAATGAAGGATGGATCGTCAGAGGGAAGGATGACACTTTGCCCTTAAAAACTAAAATAAACTTCAGCTCCAAACTTCAGTCTGAAGCTCCTCCTGCGTTTTCTGCCTCCATCTTGTTTTTAATAAAGGAAAATGACTGAATGTGTGTTCCTGCTGCCTCTGAGCAGCTGCTAATGTATATCCTATATTTAAACATTGTGTAACCATGGCAATGCGCGTGTGCGTCGCCACACGACTGGAGGAGAAAATGACAGGTTAAGCATCTCAGTGAAGCCGATCCACAGCGTTGGTTTTGGTGCTGGACCCGCTTGGTTCTGAACAGACCAAGTTCTGGTTCTGATCCATTGAGCAGCTGATCCGATGAACATCTGGAGATATTCTCACCTGGAATCAACTTCAGGATAAACCAGGAGGATGAGATGGACCGGTTCTGTTTCGGTGCTGTCCCAGTCTGTGTTCTGCTGCTGTGTTTGGTTCTGTTCGGTTCTGCTCCGAGTTGTTCAGGTTTCTTTGTGTTCCCAGCAGCAGGAAGGTGACACAACGCTGCAGAGACACAAATAAGGACAAAAAACTTGGAAAAATCTGATGTTTTCCAAACCTTCAGATATAGTTTTTACTATATCAATAAATCAATAAACCGCATGATCAATTAAAACAAACTGAATAATTTCCATTTTAATTATTTATCATTTCTCTCTACCAAAAACTTTATAATTCATTTTATTTGTTTTTCTGTTTTGTTTACTAGTGTTCATTAGAAATTAAAGTTTGTTGATATTTGCTATTACTGTTATATTTCTTGAAAATGGTCTAAAATCAACAATATTATTGTTTATCATGATAACTTCTGGGATAATTTATCGTGTCCAAAAGAACACATAAAGTGAATCATAAAGTCTCTGTAAGTAAAAGGTTTAGCTGAGAAAAAAGCACCAAAATAAAAACTTTAGTCATCCAGTTTTTGATAAAAAGAAAAAAGTTATACATCATGTAAATGGAAATTATTGATCTTGTTTTAATTTATCACTAGATGAATTGATGCTTATTGCGTTTGGATCTGAACTGGGAGCACTGCAGTAAAAACCTTTTTAAAAAATGAAAAAACAGAATTTTCTAAAAGTAACAGTTAATGTCTGCAGGAATTCATCAGGCTGAACCCAGAGGAACATGATTGGTTCCTACAACTAGATGTTTTCCAGTTTTATGGGTTATTTCTCTTCTCAGAACTCTGATTCAGAGTCTCCTCATTACTTTGACTGAGCCCGTGGTGTTAGATCATGGCCAGGTTTTGTAGCTGGATAACTCTCAGCAGAGGAAGTGGAGAAAACGGATGATTAATGATCTGTGAACCAGAATGAGCCTCACTCTCCTCTCAGCCTGCCTCAGACAGGCAGCGAAGGGGTTAATCCATAGGAAGCTGAGATGTGGGTGTCAGGTCGGATGCAATCGATTCAAAACAGACGAGAAAGTTAGAAAGTAGGGACAGAGACGCAGAGGGGGCAGGTAGAGAGGGGGCGGCAGACAATAAGCTCGACTGATCTGAGTCCTATTCATAATTCTCTGCTGGGAGGCCGGTTAGCTGAAGGCGGCGGATGATGATAGATGGAAGGAAAGAGGGGGAGAAGGTGTGGGAGGAAGAGACAGAGACAAAGGGAAGGACAAGAAGGGTTGGAGTCTCTGAGGGGGAGGGATGCTAGGGATTAAAGGCAGCTCTGCTTCAATCGGAGGGACACAGAAAAATCAAAGCAGCTCCGTGGTTTGATTTCTGTACTATCAAAAATCAGAACAAGTGTCAGCCTGCAGACCCACACATGCACAGCAGGGGGCAGCGCAGTAATGGGATTACAGGCCGCAGAACCGGGCAGACATCAGAACATGCAGGCAGGTTGGAGAATGAGAGGAAACGAGATGCAGAGACCGAAATGTTCCCTTGTTACCAACTGACAACTACCAGCCTTAAAAACATTTTATATGTAATTAAAATGTAATAATTGTGATGTTGGACATCTGCATGTTTTTATGTTCTGCAGAACAGGAACCACCAATAATGCTGAGCCAGGCATGATTACTTTAATCTGTTCCTGTTTTAAAAATTAAATTAATAAATCAATAAGTCTATCTTAAATTTCTGCTGCAGCAGCTGGATGGTCCTGATACTGAATGAGATGAATGATTAGAAGCGTCACATTGGATAAGTTATTTAAATTTTTTTATCCCGTTTGTTCATAAATATACTAAAATATTTACTCTCACACCATAAACTGTAACACTTCCATAAACCGGATCAACTCAGTTCAGTTTATTCACACTTCACAAAATATCCCCAATAATATCCTGAAGACTAAAATAATATCAACATATTGATCCAATTATAAAGACAGGTTCAGATTAATGAGCACAATTCAGTCCTAATTACATCATAATCTGTCCATCATGTAACAAAAAATATCAGGAACTTCTGACTGGATTGAGGTTTGGACTTTCAGTTCTAGTGGTTCTGGTTTCAGTGGTTCTCTCACCTGTTGCCTAGGTTACCAATTTTAATAATTTCTTTCATTCAGCCTAAAGTTCTGCAAAAAATTTTTATATCCTTGCAAAATGTTTTTATATCCTTGTAATTTTTGGTCACAATTAAATATTTATAATCTTCAAACAAATGGAAAAACAAAATGGTTCAGTTTAACTAAACAAATACAGATTTTAGAGTGGCCTAGTCAAAGTTAGATGTTTTCATTGCATGAAGGTTTGAGTGAGTCAACCTGCAGCCTGTTCAGCAGACAAAGATGTGATATGAGGTAAAGATAACCCACTCGGATCAACATTTGGGCTTAGTGGTCGTCCTCAGTGTTTTCTGCAGGAAGAATCATCCACTTCCAGCTCCGTCTTGGTGAAGCAGCTTGTTGAGTTTGGATCCTGAGCTCTCAGCCTGGATGTCTGAGTGTTTTCATAATCGGCCAAACCACAGAGAGCAATCAGGCGCTCTGCTGTCCTCATTTCCACCGTTTCAGATCTTTAAATGTCATTTTACTGAAAGCTTTGGAGCACCAGAGCCGGATCAATTTCCTCCAGTCAGAAACATCAGCGTGAGTTTTTAAATCAATGCACTGGTTCGGTCGGCCTGGTTTCCCCGTTTCCATCAGCCAGGCTGACGGTCCCCACAAGGAGCAGTGGGTCCCCACAACGTAGTATGTATCAGGAAAGTGATCCCCAAAAAGTATTACAAACGCACACACACACACACACACACACACACACACACACACACACACACACACACACACAGAGGCTAATTAACCCAACAGTTGTGTTTTTGGGAGTACCCAGAGAGAAACGATGCATGCTGGGAGAGCAAGAAGTTTTCATTCACAGTTCTGTTTTCTGGATTCATCGTTTGACTTTCTTCTGTAAACAATGTGAGCATGAATGAAGAACTAATTCTGCTGTAAATCCTCCAACTGACGGCCTAAAACTGCAGCTTTTCCCGGATCTCTGGAAGAACAATCGCTGCTTCTCTCAGTTGTGAAGAAGTATTTTTATTTCAGGCCCTAAACAAGATCCAGGCTCAAACATAAACCGTGTGACCACACCAGAAGGACAGTGTGACGGTGTCAGAGCAGAACGTTCTCCATATGCGGGTAGAAATCGTGGCAGTCGAGCTGCTGCAGCTTCTAACAGTCTAAATATGGATGTTGGGAGCTGGTCTTTGTTAGGAAACTGCAGGCCTGCTGTGTAAACATCCAGTTACACACACACTGATGGAAAACTCCCTGCACTGATGCTGGGGGTGAAAAATGTATCCCAGCCCGAGCTGCAGATGTATGAGTTGATAATAAAAGTTTCTCTGTGTGGCAGGAGGATCTGCAGGAAGAGGTTTATGATGGTTACGGAGGATAAGCAGGAGTTTAACGGTCCTGAACAGTTCGTGTTAGCCAGCCTGCGCTGATCCCACTGATAGAGTTACATAACCCAGAACAACAGCCCAGCATTAACTGTGCCAATTTGGCCCATCAAGGACTCGGACCGGCAGGCTGACGGGTCGCCTGCCCACCCAGAGGCTAACACAGAGAGACAGAGGAGCGTGCACGTTCATGGATGTGTGCACGAAAGGATAATCAATGAACCCAACAAGCGGGTCATGTGACTGCAGAGGGAGCATGGAGACCCTGCAGCAGGTCCGACCCAGAGGAAACATGGACCGCTTCCGCTAAACAGCTCCAATATCAGGAAACAAACAGTAAATGATTATTTAGTTTATTATAAAAGATTCTAAAAGTTTTACTGCTTCTCTGCAGTCTGACTCACTCCTTCAACCACATGAATCCCTCTGGTGTGGAGCAACACTGCCCCCGCGTGGAGAAACAAATAACTGCAAGTCTTATTTTAGATTCCACCCCAAACTTTTTGACTTAAGCGGCCAGAATTAGATAACTTAAGCAACTAAGATATGTTTAATTAAAAATATAAAATATGCAACAAAACAGAGACGCCTCTGGTACCACCCCTCCCCCCATGGTAGCTGGAACTGGAGAGGACCAGCGTGGAAGAGGAACATCGTTTTCTGTACTGCTGGACTTCCACCATGAGTTCACTGCATTTCTTCTTGTATATTTCAGAAGTGGATGTGTTTTACTTCCCCACTGTGTCTCACTGATGTCAAATTGCAGCGTAGCTCTGAACAAATTAGACAGTATTCTATCTTGGTAGAGCAGTCGGTTGCAGAGGGTCATTGTATGTTTGTGTGAGTCTGGTTTCCAGAGAGGATTATCTGCAGAGGGCGCTCCTGACTATATGCTGCCTTCACATCTGCAGCAGACTCCATCATCAGGCCACCGAGGATTTAAAGATCGCTATTCCTCAGATTAACCTCATGGCAGTCTCCTGTCTCCTAGTGAAGATCCTACCACTAATTACTGTGAGTTAAACTCACCTCCACTTTCTCTGCACTCAGGTCCGTCTGAAAAGCTTTTCAGATCTTCCTCCATGTTTGCAGTTTGCCATCTCTGCACCTGAACCCTCACCAGACCATCTGGACCTGTGCAGGAAGAAGAGCTTCTTCAGTCGCACATTTTTGCATCTTGGAAATAAACTGCCTTTTACTTTCAAATGGGATTCTGCATGAAAGTGCAGCATTCCTGGTTTTATTGGCTTCTTCAAGGGAGCAAATCCCATCTCATGATTGGGGGGTGACAATAAACAAGGACATTTCTTAAGCATAGTTTTTTTGGGTGGGGTGGGTGGTCAGAAAAGTTACGGTGAAATGTAACGTGGTTTAAAAAGTTTTTAATGTGTTCAAGCTGCAGGACCAAAAATGACTAGTAAGTGGTAATGTACAACAAACGTGTTTTTCTCCGTCAACAAATTGTTGAGACCCATAGCAGTCAAACTAAAATTCAAATGTTTAGATCTGAGTTTGGTTCAGTCACTGATCCAATCTCTGCTACACCTTTACAAAATTTAAGACTCTAAATAAAAACAAGTTTTAATGAGTGACTCCACTTAATAAAATTTCTCATAAATATTGTAGTGGCTCGCAATACAAGTTATGTGTTTAAATTATAACTTGTTAAGTTGCTTTATTTTTAAACCTTTTTTGATTTTCCCATGTCCTGGATGGCTGAGAATCTGGTAGGTGAATATCTGGGAAGTATCATAACCTAAACTTATCGCTCAAAGCACCAGGGTTTTTATGGAAAAAAGAGTTTATCGTGTGGTTTTAAATGCTCTGCGTTGAAGACAGTAAGAAATAAGGGCATACTTTGTTTTAGCTGCTCTGCAGTATCGCCCCTCTGCTCTCGGCTCCCATACAGAGCTGTCGGCTAGTGCTAACGCTCAGCCCCTCCAGTTTCAAACTAGAGGTAAAGGTGTTACATGTCTTTTGCTTTAAGTTTGTACTTACTGGAGGGTTTTATGTTTGTACTGCAGAGGCACAGCTAACAGCTAGCTGCTAGCTCCTCACTTCGGCGGTACCGTTCGGCTGCTGTTGCTCCTCCTACACTTTGGACTGAACCATTGTTCTAACAATGGGAGGGGGAACCTAAAAATTCATCCCTAAGTTTTTCTTAGATAAAAGGCGGATTTATTTCGTTCTTTGGCCTTTTTATATTGATATTGTGTAAATACAAGGGTTTCCTTCATGATTTCTTTTTCCTTTTTTGGGGTGGGGGGTGGGAGGATTTACGCCCATGGTTTTTTTTGGTTGTATCCTCTCAGTTCCATGTTACCTAAAATCCCTCATCTTGTCTGCTCAGACATTATCCTGCTTTACTCAGCAGGTTTCATCAGGAGGAGCGTCTGCAGCCAATGAGGTGAAGGAAGCGGCTGCAGGAAATGCTGAGTAATGTTAACAGTTATCTTTATGGATTACCACTCGCCTTTGTGTTGTCATTTCCCATAATGCAGAATTTAATGACTTCTTATCCAACTGTCACAACTTTGTTTCAGTTTTTATCGAAAGATGAAACCAACCAGCCTGAGCACAGACAGCTGGAGGACAAACGGACGGAGTCACAGAATCAGATTAGCTTCAGACTAAGAAAGTTTACCTGCAGGAAGAAAGGTCAGCATGTCTTGTCCAATCTGTTATTTATTTAAGCAAATGAGATATGAAGAAAAAATTCTGATTTACAATAATGACATGATAGGGCGGGAAGAACAAATACGAGCAAAAAATTAAAAAAAACAATCAGTAACAACACTGTTGTATCAGTAATGTTTTTACTGTTTTATGACTTCAAGGGCATAAGATAAAATTGACATTAAATGTGTTAGTTGAATCATGAGCAGCTCTTCCTCTGGTGGACGACAGACTCATTAAGACGTTAAGTATTGATGTATCAGAAATTATTGGCTGGATTTAAAAACAGTATAAAGTTTTTAGTGTTAGTTGAGATGTCAGTAAGAAGCAGCAACCCAATAGTCAAACAAACATTTCACTTTATTCTTATTGATACAAAAAATGTATAAAAAAATTTCATCATAATACAGAACTTTATCACAGAGGATGGTTTTTAATCATAATCTAAACACATCAGAAACAGTATGAGCCACTCTCCATAATGAAACTGATTCCGGTCCAGTTCGTCATTCTGGTCTCCAGCAGAACCCAGAGTTGCTCTGGCTGGTTTCTCTTTGACTGAATTTGAATGGAGCCATTTTCCCAGCCTGAGAGCCGTCGGCTTAATGAGGGCTCTGTTTGCTCAGCGCTCAAAGGAGACCCCCAGAGTTCACTTGTGGGCTCCTGTGATGTTTCCCATGTCCTCTTGAAGGACTCAGTGAGGAAGAGGACGGGCAGTCCTTCAGCGGCATGCTGGTGGGCCTCCAGCCAGCTTCCACCGCCCGCCGTCTGCCTCTCAACAAACCACAACCCTCTGTGTTCAGGAGGCAGACTCCAGGGAAGCATCCGGAGCGGCAGGAGACGATGGGAAGCGTCAAACTCAAGAGAATCCAAGATCTAAATAATATCTGGTGCAGCATAGTTTGCAAGTTTGTACTTATATGTTTGTACAAAAACATAAAACCTTCCACACAGTTTCCTCTGTGATTCCATTGGGAAGCACAGAGGAAACTATTGATCAGTAAAACATCTATAAAAAGATGATTAAACTGCTTTTTGGTGCAAAGGAGTATGACAAAAATTCATGTCAATGAACCAAAACCCAGAAGAAGTGAATGAAAATATTGGTCCATTGTTAAGTTTTCAAAGGTTCTAGAACAGAAAGTAGCAGCACAAAGCAGACGCAGAAAGACATCAGAGCAATAACTGGTTCTACCATTAATCTGGGAACAGTTCAAAGGTCGTCTCCAAACTATCTGAAGTCCATTATTCTGCAGAGGAGAAGATTATTCCCAAGAGGAAAACATATAAGACAGATATTACATCCAAGCAGTCCTTTGTAATATTTCACACCCTGAATCAAAGCCTTATTTTATGCAGCTCTAATCTGAACAGTCGAATCAAATCATCTCCAGTTTCTTGTTTAAGAACACAAAGTTTCATTCTCATCAATGAGGTTTCATTTGGACGTAGTCATCTTCATACTGAGAACATCAGAGCTGCTGTTTGGTACCTGACGTCTTCATGGTTAAGAGTTTTACTTTTTTATAGGTTTCAATAGAAATATCTGGTCAGTGAAGGTGTGTGCATGTGTGTGCTTGTGCATGCGTGTGTGTGTGCGTGTGTTTGTGTGTGTTAGTGTCCAGATCAGAGAACGACAGCTTTCCTCCGTTCCAGTCCAGATTCACTCGGATCTTCTGGATCTTTTTCTGGACTGAGAGGAATCTGGGAGGAGCTGCTGACGACTCTGCTAAGTATTGACCTTTACAGAACCGATGTTACGGCTTCACAGAGACGATCCATCCGACTCTCTGCCCTTTATACAGTTTCATGTGGACACAATCAAGATGAGGAAGAAGCCCGCTAGTTTCTACTGAAACTAACACAGAGGGTTCTGAGTCGAGATTCAGTCCTTCAAAAACTGAATCTGGAGGGACCAGCTCTCCCCTCTGCCCTGGGACACCAGAGAGTAGCTGCAGTTGGGACACGGATGTCTGGTTTCCCTCCTGGGCCTGTTGCCCCTTTGACCTGAAAAAATGGATGTATGATTAATATTGATAATTTATGATAGAACTATGTGAGTCCAGGGTGAACCCGCTTCTCGCCCGTTGACCTTTGGAGAAGTTCACCAGCACCCTGTTGACCTTATTAAGGATAAGAGTGTGAGATAATGGATGGATGACTGTATCTATCAGCTGTTCTTCCTGTCAGCACAAAACCTTCTGGCTTTTATGTACCTATCATGAAAAATAACAATTTTTCAGAATTATTGAGTCAGTTTCAATTTGTTGCAGAAAACATTTGATCACATGACCTCTGCAGGATTAAAAGCTCAGTCTGGTTCAAACTGGGGACAGTGTTGGTTTTAAGGATATTCCTGCCTCTGGTTGAACTGGTTTCTGAGGAAACTGAGCAGTTTGGCTTTGAGCTTATCCGGCCGTTCATCCTCCTCTACATCTCGGCCTCTTTCTGCTCAGTGACGGGGGGCAGGTGGCGGGAGGCGGTGGGTGTTGTAGCTTAGCAACTCCCTCAGTGGATGGGGATTGATATGCAGCGTTATTCAGCCGTCTCTCTCTGAGCTGCAGGAGGAGGGGGCCTGAACAAAGCGCTCCTTATTGAGGCCTCCCCTCCTCCTCCACTTTGCCCAGGCACAACGACGTGGGAGGACAAATATTTCAGCTCAAAGGAAACGAGACGCAGCAGCAGCTCATGAACTGAAACTCAGACGGACGACGGCCTCCAGGTGTTTCAGCTTCATTATTTAAATAACAGAAATAATATTCAGGTGAATATTAAGGCCATAAATCAGTTGCTGGAGTTGGAGCTCCTGCTTTAGGTTTAATCTCAGAGCAGAGCTCATTCTGTCTCTATTATCTGGCTTCTTCTGAGATCCATCCATCACAGAACAACACAGAGACACAGTCAACCCTGCACACATTTCAAAGACCAATCTGCCTAACAGTCATGGTTCTGGTCTGTGGGAGGAAGCTGGAGTACCCAGAGAGAACGCAGGAACATACAGGGAGAACACACGAAGAGTCAGGCTGTTTGTCCCCTCCTTCCAGTTTTATCCATAAAACGTCTTCAGAGCTTTATAAAACTTCTTCCATAAATAACCACAGTTGCATAACCTCTAGTTATTGCTGTAGATGACGGTTTGGTCCAGAGCTGCACATAGGATGTGAATCCTGGATGTTTGCAGCTTTAATTTTTGTCATTTTGATGGAGTCCAACCAGGGGAGAAAAATCCTACATAAATCATTTCAGTTTGTCAGATTTGACCTTTTCTAGATGTGGACAACCGCAGATGGTCAGACTTACTTCTGTAATCAGAATTATGATAAAAATGAAACGGATCTCGGTGGAAACTAAGTGCAAACAGAGATTTCTCAGGAAGAGACTGGATCTCAGTCAAACTTTCTGGAAAACAGAAATAAAATCTTTAAACTGATGATTTTTGGAAAAACTAGTGGGTTTTTTTCATTCATTTATGAGTAAAGATAGAACCAAAGTTCAGCTTCATGGTTTCTGCTGCAGAGGAAACTTTGTGAAAGAGCAACCAGCCAATCAGATCTCTGAATACATCCAACCAATCCCAGTCTGTGGATCAGGCAGCCAGGGAGTTTCTTGTGTTTGGATGAAACCGGCCGTTTAGTTTGAACCCGGAATAAAAGAAAATCTGAAGAAGGTTCTGGAAACCCGTCGGCTGAGTGAGGAATTCCTGCGTTTTCTCCAGAGCAACCGGTCACAGAGCATCTGTGTTCATTCAGTCTGCAGGAGCTCATTGTGAAGCCGTGACCTTCAGTAATCCAACAACAACAAAAAGGAGCGTCACAGTCCGGCATGGCGGGTCGGTGCAGCGGTGGGCGTGCAGCTGCTCAGCGCTCCTTTCAGTCATCCCCGCCTTCCAGACAAAACGCAACCAAACGGCAACCTGACGTTCTGGAACCGTCACAGTGAAAGTTCTTTAGGAAAAACATGAGCTTTTATTCTGAAATCACCCCAAAAAGTGTTTAAAATAACAGGGATTATATTTTAGTCTCTATATAGAAAGTTTTTAAAGAAAGTTATTGAAACAGAGCAGGGAGAAACTTCTGATTTTTACTGTTAGCAACAAATTAATTCAATTGTTATCTTTATTTTCATTCATTTTATTGAATTCACAGAGAAACTTATTAAAATTGAAGTTCCCTGAATCTGTGATTGTGGAGAAAATATTCAACCAGTCCTTAGAAAAAATAGCAAAACATTAAGAAAATGTTGAATAGGACGGTTCATCATGTCTGTGTTAGCAGAGAAATAACAAATGTTAACATTCAAGAAGAAAAATCACATTTTATTGAAACAAAATGTAAAAAAATGGCCAGCAAAAACATGCTGTAAAATAAACAGCCATAATTCAGAATAGCTGAATTTAGCCTCATTTTAGCAAAGTATAGTTAGTTTCCATGTCTTACAGTACTGAGAACAGGACGGACAGAAATCCTGAACAAATATTAGTAAGAAAAGGAAAATATGAAACTGGAAAACAGTAAGAATATTTATCTACAAACATTTACAAAGAAATTCCTCTAAAATCTGTAATTTTCTAACAAAAGTAACATAATTGTCTGCTCTACAGAACCTCCTGAAAATATTATTACATAAAATTATTTCTTGGGTTTTATTTTGTCTGCTGTTCCAGAACAAATAAAAAGTAATCAGAGAAAAGTTTTTATTACCTTTCATTCCTCTGGATCAAAGAAACAGATGGAAAAAAAAAACGGCAGAGGAAATGTCTTCTTAAAGTATCTCTGCTCTGTTATTACATATCAGATTTTTACTATTTGAAAATGTTAAAATAAAACCCAAGAATTCATAATCTCAAAAAGAATAATAAAAAAAATTAAAAAGGGTTGTGTGGAGCAGTTCCAAGTAGTCAGTATCTCCCCTGCAGTGGTTAACAGTTTGAGCCTCAGTCACCATGGCTGCATTGGGTGAGCGAAACTCAATGACAATTTGTTTTTGCCCATATCCAATTTTTTCACTGAACGACCCGATTCTGATCTTTTCACCCTCCAATAAATCCAATCGGAGCTTCATATGTGGACCTGAATCTTATCCAGTAGTTTTCAAAGGTTCTGCAGTCCGAATGGTCATGTCGCATTTTATCCGACATGCGTCATTATTCTGCAGCAGAAGAAGCCAGACTTTAAATCTGGATGCAAACAATGTCTGAAAATGATAATAATGAAGTGATGAAAGCAGACTGAAGTCTGAGTCAGTGAACGCATCACATCCCAACCCCAGAATGCAGACAAAGATGTGCACACAACTGTAATGGAAACACAGTTACTTTTAGCCATGAGGAATGAATTCTGCACGTAAGATGCTGATTATTCATAACTACTTCACACAACCTGGATGTGGAAAACACAAACTATCCCTTTAAATGGTCGTTTTGTGTTCTGGGCTCAGCAGGGCGTCCCGATGGCGGATGCAGAGTCTTTCACTGCCTCACAGACAGCCTTTTCTGCCACCACGCTCTTCATCGCCTCCTCTTTGCCAGAGGGCGTGAGGGAGGAAGGCGAGGGTGAGGAGGGTGAGGAGAGGGTGGAGGTGGGGGCGGTGGAGGCCGAGGATGAGGAAGAGGAGGAGTCAGGGAGGCACTCTTCGCAGCAGCAGCAGCAGCAGTCCATGAAGGCCTGGCCCAGAGAGCGGCAGAGGCACAGCAGCAGAACCGGCGTCGCCGAGCAGCGAACGAACAGCAGGAACTGTTCGACCAGAGCCAGCGCCGGCAGAACCAGAACCGGGGCGGACACGTAGGCCAGGGTGATGCTGCACACGCTCTGAGGCAGGTTACAGGTGACGTACAGGGCGGTGAGCGCCATCACGGCGGTACGCAGCCTCTGCTCCCTCACCTGCTGCTTCTTCTTCCCAGAGGAGGATGAGGAGGAGGAAGAGGAGGAAGAGCACCTGCTGGTCACCTTCTCAGCGCCGGGTTTCTGCGGCTCCCGCTGGGCCAGAACCCGCCTGGTCACCAGGTCGCAGGCCAGAGTGAAGAGCAGCGGCAGGCACAGGTAGCAGCCGAAGATCCACCACATGCGGGCCTGGTGGTAGGTCAGAACCAGCGCGTAGACGCTCTCCGGGAGCTCCGCCCACGGCTCGCGGATGCAGGCGTCCACCTTCACCCTGTCCGCCCTTAGAGAGGCCAGGAGGGAGGCCGCCGGCTGGTGCTGCGGCAGGTCAGAGGTCAGCGCCGGCAGGCTGACGGTCTGCTGGACGAGCTGCCACAGCAGCAGCTCTGGAGCCCCCAGCACCATGGAGCCAACCCAGATCACACCCACCTTGGACAGGATGGAGCGGCACGGCTCCACCTTCGGCGTCTGGTGGGGGGAGGGCGAGGTGGCGGCGTGGAAACGATCGATGCTCAGAGCGCAGAGGCTGAAGGTCGCCACGCCCAGAGAGGTCACCTGACAGAGACAGAACCCAGACCAGAGATTAAAACGTCTCTCTGGCTGCAATCAGACAGCTTTCAGAACAAAACGGCTGGAGATCCGATTCCCTCTCAGCTGCTCAGAAGGTTTTCTCCAAGCTCCTGTTCATTAAAATTTATCTCCAAAATCCCCTTAAAGGGACAGTATAATGTAAAATCGACATCATGTTATAATGCTATTCCCTCGTCAAACATTTATCGATTCTGGATTGATTCTTTCATGCATGTTTGAGAAATCCTTTAATCTCCATGGCAACCATTCAGCTGTGCACAACGCCTGGTTGGCCCTAGCCCCGCCTTCGAGATGCAGCTCCTCCCCGCCTCAGAGTTGCCCTCCTCTGTGCCTTGGCACTCGGCTCCTTCAGACTAGCCAATTAGCAAACACCTAGTGTGACTGTGAATCTGCTGAGCTCATTATCATTCCTTCTAAGAACGGTTATAAATGAGAAGCAGTGTTGTGATGGCATGCTTGAAGGCGGCGTGTTGGAAAGAGTAGGAGCTTCTTAAAGAGACAGAAGCCCAAATTCAAGGTCTTAAATGACAAAGTCAATTTTATTTTAAGTCATATCTGAAGGTATCATAGTTACTTGATTATGCTATAAAATGGAACTATGTGCCTGGAAAAATACATACAACTGTCCTTTTATATCCTTTATTTTTGCATCAACTGAACAGCTAAACTATCTCAGTCTTATTCCTAACATTAATTTAAATAATCTACGTGCATATCAAGACCAGCAACAACTCCAGCTAGAGAAGCAACTTCCAGAGCAGAGGGAGCATCACCATGAACCGACGCCTTCTGCTCTGCAGGCTGACAGTTCATGGAGACTCGTCTGAACAGAAGGATGAAGATTTTGACCAAAAGAAACAGACTCCTCCTCCCTCAGAGAGCTTAGTGAGATGAAACAGTTAAGACCCAGCTGAGGGTAATTACTGCTGAGATGTAATTAGCATGAGAAAGGCTGAACTAACAGCAGACGGGGGCAGCTGGCAGCCTGACCCGCTTAAACGGTCCTCAGCAAAAAGAGCAATTAAAGAAAACGGTCATTAATTAGCAGGAAACAGATTCCCTTGTTTGCATGAAAAGAGGTGAAGACGCAGAGCCTTGATGAGGCTGGAGGGCCGACCTTGTTACGACCTGCTGCAGACGACATGCTCCTACAAATGAGGAGAAGCTCCAGTTCAGGGACCTGGGAGCCCGAATGGAGCGCTGCAGAGACGGGAAACTAAAATAAACTCAACCAGCTGGTTGATGGTAATGGATAATTCAACCTTTGACTTTGTATTTTTTCCTTATTGCACTTAATATTTAATCACTAGGTAAAATAGAACAGGGATCTGTTAGATATCAATAAAGTGGTGTAACTTGGAGCAACTCTTGGTATGTGAAGGTCATGATAAGAGGTGGGAGAGGGAAACGGGGCAGGAGGTTTCAAAAGGAGAATAAACATTTTGGATGTGATAGAGCTCTGAAAAATACTGTTGATATTACAGCGCTCTCCTTGTTATAACAAGATTTAATAAAACTCTAAAAGGCAAATGATTCTGTTCTCATTGACTTATTTAACAGAAAACTCCATAAAGTTGATGTTGTTGCCTGGATCCAGCGAACGGAAGGATGAAAGGACAGGAGCCAAGGACTGATCACCTTGAGATATTATCCTCAGTCTCCAAGCCTTGAAACATGGGAGTATTTGGACCCTCTTACCTGCAGTCTAACCGCTGCCTGATTTCACAAACTTCATAGAGGAGGAGCCAAAGTGATGGGTGTAATGTGGGATGGGTGATGGCCAAAGTTGGGACTATGGCGGTCTGATCCTTGGCAACAGAAGCTGGTTCTTGGGATGTGGAATGTCTCCTCTCTGGAGGGGAAGGATCCCAAATTGGTGTGTGAGTTTGAGAGATTCCAGCTAGAAATAGTTTGACTCACCTCGACACATGACTCTGGAGCCTGTCTCCTTGCAAAGGGTTGGACACGCTTCTTTTTTTACAGTTGATATGGTCCTATCGACTTCATCAGGTTGTGATCTACAGCTTTTGCTGAAGTGATTCAGAGGCAGCTGAGTGTGAAGCAACTGGGAGGGGAATCAGTGCTTCCAAATTTGAGACTATGGTCTTAGCCAGAAAAGGTAGAGTGCCGTCTCTGGGTCTGGGAAGAGGTTCTGCACCAAGTGGAGAAGTTTAAGTATCTCTAGCTCAAAACTGAGGGAGAAATGGACTGGGAGATCGACAGATGGGTCGGAGCAGCATCTGCAGTGAAGTGGGTGCTGTATCAATCGGTCGTGGTGAAGAGACAGCTGAGACCCATTTGTGTCAGACACAGAAAGTCTGCCTGACTTTTCTGACTGAGACTTTTCTTCTCCCTCCAAGGTCTGGTTGATCCATTGTGACCTCAGATTCTCTCCAGGTGCACTGTCGAGAAATCAGGTGACATATGCGACTAAAGTGGAAACACTCTGGAACCGTGAAACCAACAGTTGTGTTTAAATCTGTGATTCTGCTCCACAACTAAAACATGGAATTAAACTGTCGCTTCACAGCTGAGGTTCTACCTGACGGTCCTTCCTGACCCAGTACTCCGGGCCAGAAACTTTAAATATTTTTATTTTAGCTTGAAGACGTCAGAACCTGTGTCTCTGTCTTCACTCAGACCCAGCTGTGGATCTTCTGGTCTGCACCTGCAGACAAACAGCCCAGCTCTGCAAACTGTTTGTTTCTGAGATCCGATAAACAAGAGCTGCTTCATGCTTCACAAACAGAACCGAGAGGCCAAACGGGTCACAACAGCCCGTTCTGTTCAGAGGGAAGCCGTCTGGAGCCAGGGACAAAGAGCCATTCATCAGTTTGCTTCACAGTCGCTCCAACATGAGGAGTAAAACAGCTCAGATGGAGAACTGGGTCTGAACTGAATGTGTTCACCGGCTGGAGATCAGGAGATTAACTGAATCTTCCATTAACATTAAATAATTACGATAAAGTCTTTAAACAGCATCAGCCAATAATGTAATAAAACATAAGACAATCCGTCCGTCGTCTATGCCTTCTTCTCCCCGGGTTAGAAAAATTTACAGTTTTGCCCCAAATGATCCAAAACAAATTCACATACCTGAGTCAGAAAAAATAACTGAGTATTTGTTGTTCGCTCTTTCAATCTTGTCAAACACCGAAAGTCACCATATCTTTATGTCATAAGTAGCTACCTGTGGTATTAATAGATTCACTTGTTTAACATTGAAGAATATAGAAAAAGTTGATTAATACCATAACTGAAACCAGAGTTCATATATTAGCATTATTCTGCTGTTTGTCATGTGGCTTCAGTGAGGAATTACAGGTAGGATTTATGTTCATTGTTAATCTTTTCAGTGAATCGTTTAGCATTGTTCTTTAAGTGATTATTCTGTTGCTCTTGCTCTAGTTTATGTTCATTATGTGTTAGTTTGTGTTAAACCATCAGAGTAACCATAACAGAGAGAGGTAGGCTTATGAAGACTGCCTCTTTGGAGTTTCAAACATATAACCTCAAAAATGCCATCTAATGGTGGATTCCCGGGACACAGCGTCTTTCTCTCTGTAGCTGTAGGTGCTACGCTACAATATGTTAGCAGTTATCTGTTGTGATGTTGTGTTTTATTGGTAATAAATGTTTGCTACACAAAACAAAAATGATGTATTTTTTTAATTCACTTAACTGTGTGGAAATTGCTGACATGTTTTAGTAAGTCAAACTAAGTCTACTACTGCTACAACAATGAAAACCAGTTAAGTGAAGAACACAAACTGAAATCAATCGAGTTGGAAACTGAGTAACTTTTTTTTTTTAGAAAAGGTGGAAAAAGGAGTAGTTTTACTACGGTATTGTTTAATTTATCTTGAGTAACATTTCAGAATATTTTACTCCTTGTGAGTAACTTCACTGAACAAACATCTTTTAGCCAAACATGCTTTAGAGACAGACACATCTGAACATGAATTGGTGCTTTGGATAATCTGATCACTTAGAAGTGAGGAAATCAGTGGTCATGTGACCTACGTGTGCTTTGTATTAACCAAATAACATCTTTTCGCATTTTTCTTTCTTCGTAATTGGTTTTATTTAAATGGCCAGAATTATGACGTCATTTTTCGATTATTCTGTTTCATAAAAAGTTTGCTGCAGGTTGGAATTGTATTTCTAAACTAAATAAAATTAAACGGACTTTTTCAGCCCGCTTTAATCAGCAGTCAACCTGCGGAACACCCGCGCATCTCGCGCGCACTTCCACTCTCTCACCTCCAGGTAGGGCACGAGCCGACAGGACAGGTCTCCTAGCAACCGCTTCAAGGTGAGCTCGTGGAAGATGACCACGGGCAGGCAGAAGAAGAGCACGAGGAAGTCCCAGAAGGCCAGGCCCGCGAGGATGCAGTTCCACGCGCTCTTCAGGTAGAAGCTGTGCCACACGATGCACATGAGCGCGAGGTTCCCCACGAGACCCGCCGCGAACAGCACGAGCGCGAGCAGCAGCACCGCGTACGCCCAGTAGGAGGCGTCCGTGACCGGGAGCAGCGGATTCAGGAGGCCCGCGGAGGAGTTGGCCCGCGGGGCGGAGGAGTGGCGGTGCGTCCGCGGCGTGGTGAAGAAGCCGCTCGGGTCGTCGTGTCTGCGGGGAGGACTGTTCTGGGAAACGGGGTCTCTTTTCCTGAAACTCCCATCTTTGGCTCCTCGAGTGACCCGCTTCAGGCTGAAAGTTTCCGTCCGGTTCGGCCCGGTCCTCTCCTCTGCCCCCGCTGCCAAACCCGCAGCATCCTCCGGCTGGAAGTCGGCATTTGTGAGGACATGACGGAGGTCCGCGCTGCGCAGAAAGAGCAGAAAAAAGCAGCAGAGAAGCCTCATGGTTCCGCTGAGCCGCTGCTGTCCTTCATCTGCTGAGACTGAAGCAGGAGACAAATGTCCATGAAGCTGTGCGGGAGACGGTCCAACCTCCCTGTGGTCCTGATGGAGAAGTTTCAGAGTCCAAACAAGTTCAGCATCCAAGTTTACAGAAACAGCACAGAGGATCCGGTCAGACATTTCAAATTAAAGGCTCGAATTTAAAACAATTTCAGAAATACGGAGGAATGCGAGGGAACAAAATGTAAATGTAAATACTAAAAATTATTGATTAATTTTAAATAGACGTGTTATTTATTAAAAGCAGGTTCCTCTGAATAAATTATGCCAATAAGAGGTCCATTCATTACAGAGACAAAGATGGATTCATTTCAGCTTTAGAACAATCTAATTAAAAATACAAATGAAATCATAAAATGTATTTAATTTCCTGCAAGAGACATGGATGCTTAGAGGAACATTTAATCAAGACTAAATATATTTGTGTAAACATACTAGCTTGAATTTTTATTGTCGATATCTCAGATTCATTTATGTTAGATTTACTTCACCACAGAATCATTTTTTCAGTGTATAATTTGTTTACTGTTTCACCTTAAGGGGGCGTTATTCCACCACCGAAAGAGCGCCTCCTCTCCCCACCAGCTGCTTCAACACACATGCATCTCTGTGTTCATGGATACATTTTGTTCATGCGTGTTTTCAGGAGCAAAAACTGAGACAGAACTTCAACTTATCATTTCTAGATAATTGTTGATATTATCTATATCTATATATTTATATCGTTGATATTT
>NW_015114806.1:137372-138297 GCF_001443285.1 Poecilia latipinna
TCTATGTAGATTCATTTCACTGCATCTTCCAAGGATTAGATGCCAGGAGGCTTTTTTGTATTAAAATATTAAGATGAAATCTCCAGTTACATTTTGTACTGAATGATATAATAATCTGAGTTATTAAGTGCCATGAGAATTGTCCTCCTGAAAAACGTTATTTCAGATTTCAGTGTAAAATTGTCTTTAAACGCCAAACTTTTTTGTAACTGTCCATAGATCAATACCTAATTTCTTAATCAGTTAATCTGTTTGATGGGATTCTGACAGTTTCGACTGCAATGGATGGATGTTGTGACAGTCGAACATGTCACTGAGACATGCAGTGAAAACCTGCCACAGCAGCCGGACTGCAGACTGGAGATGAGATGAAATCACAGAACACAAAGAACAAACTTTTTGTGTTATTGATTAAAGGCTGAAAGATTAGGCAAAGTATAGAAAACCCTATAAAAAGAATATGATTTTTATAAAAATGCATCTTTAAAAGAATTTCTCTTTAATCTAAACAATAAAACCGTTATTTTAAAAGTGTAAAATGGTCATTTTTGATATTTAAAATTTTTCCATAACACTGACATTGGGTTGTTTTTCTAATAAACATTTTATTTTTCTCCAGGTTTCTAAATTTGCAGCAATTTTAAGCAAATGTTTGGAGCGTATTATGTAAGATTTATTGATTGTTTCTGTGATATACAGAAAATATCTAATTGTGATACTTTTTCAGAACAGAACAATGACCATATTGATCACAGTTAACCGACATTCTAACATTATTCAACAAGCAAGACATTTTCCCCACGTTATTGGTGAAATAATCTGCCAGTGGAACTAGAAATGTATTTTATATAGAGGTGTGCCGATCGATCGGTCACCGGTCATAATCGGGCCGATTTCCGTGAAAAAGTGCATGATCGGTGATCGG
>NW_015114806.1:142912-157472 GCF_001443285.1 Poecilia latipinna
ATTTTATATATAAAGGTTAAGGAATTATTGACTTAAAACAAGCGATTGCTTTGGTTCATTTGTCAGATATGCATGTATATACATATACCGGTTATAAACATACGTGGTAAAACAATACATACATATATGCATCTACAAAATGGTAAAGGTTTTATGATTTTACATTTTGAGGCTCTATTAAAGTTCACCAAAAAAAGCACATAATTTGAGATTATCGCCACGACCCCCCAAACTCAACGTTTATATGAAAATGGCTGCAAATAGATAAACAATTGTACAATCATGCCTCTTTGAAAAGCAGAAGTGCAGCTTCCTGCACAACCAAAAGAATTCAGCAAGTGGTTTCTGGATGGTACATGAGCAACAAAATGCTTATCTTTTCCAGCGGCACTTACAGCGTTAAAACCAGCTGACCAAACGTGCTGGACTTTGCTGGGGTTGCTAGGTAACAGGCTGGTCTTTGCTGGGGTTGCTAGGTAACATGTTAAGGGGCAGTGCCTGCTCATTTGTGATGTTATAGTCCCAAGATTTTTGAAAAGCCTCATATAACTGAAATTTGGTTCTTAGAAGCAGTTGAGATCCAAATGGAAGAACAAAAATGTGCACAATATGTATTTTTCATATGGGTCCCCTTTATGGGACTGGACAGAGTTAAAAGCTCTTAAAAACCAAGAAAATGAAACCTGATTCCCAACTTTCTGCTTTTCTTGTCTACGTAAATGCAAATCATCTGGCTTGAGACCAATTTTGTCTCGATAAGCAAACGACCAGTCATCCATGACATCATTACTGTAGCAGTGGAAACAAAATCTAAGGAAAACAGTGATTTTACCATGGCTTTGGTAGTGTACTGCATCGTTTGTCTTTATATATGAAGTTGGTCCTGATTAATTCAAAAACAAAACATAAAAAAAGAGCTACATTTGGTCTAGAGATACAGATCAAATAGTTAACGTCAGATATGTTGCCACACTTGCCTGTAGAGTTGCCTAAACGCCTTGGTTGTGTTGTAACTCAGGCTTTCAGCCCTGGAGCTTCCACCCAGGGTGAGACCATTTCACTGGAGCCCATTAAACCACTGATGACATTCTGATGCACAGATGACACACTGATCACTTTCAGTGGAAACAAAACATTTGTTGTTTCTATAAATTCCTTTACTGAAGGAAAACAAATGTCACAGCAGAGAACTACAGTTAAAAACATATTTTACATCATGTTGTTTTTTGGTGTTTCTTCTAACAGCATGCAGTCTTGTTTTCCATTAAATCCAACAAATATCAGTTGATCCAATCGCTCCATTTTGTTCCAAAATGTTTAAATTGATACAATTATCAATTCAACATAAACTGTAAAGTATTTTTGACCAATAAAGAGGTTTTCTACCATAGTGGTCCCTAAAGCCACTTCTTTCTTTTTTTCTGTTCTTTCTGAGAGGAGAGCTGTCATGTTCCTTAAATCAAGATAAAGTTTGAAAAACTATACAAGTATATATTTTTTATGATTAAATTACAGTCTTAGATAAATGTGAATCCTTAATTAAATGGTTTTCTATAAGTTGCTCTTTTGTCATATTTAAAAAATCTGAAAAATATTGTTGAATATTTTTAAAAATGACCAAAACATGAATTACTTGTTAGCTTAAAAAAATTCAAATTTGAAAACTATGTAGTAAAATTACAAAATTTATCTTGAAAATGTTTTGCAACTTTGAGTCACACCCTTTCAGAAACCTCATCATTTGCAAAATCTGTTACTCATGACACCTGGTGCACTTTCTTTGGAATTTAAAATTTTGTTCCCAGTATGGATTCCTCCCATTCGGTAAATGTTGGGTGTGACGATGACCTTTAAAAGCGGCCAGCGGAGAGTCGGCTCCCAGTTCAGTTCCAGACTGAAAGCCTTCAACCGTTTCATCGTCTCAAGTGGAAAAGCTGAGCAGGGAAACAACGATGTTCCACTCCAACGACTTCAGCAGCTCAGGCAGCTTCAGCGACACCAACGGCTTCCGGTGGTCCAATTGGTTCAGCACCATTAATGGGTCCAGCACCATTAATGGGTCCAGCACCATTAATGGGTCCAGCACCATTAATGGGTCCAGCACCGATGGGTGCAGCACCATTAATGGGTGCAGCACCATTAATGGGTTCAACTTGCTCAAAAACCGGTTCAAAAATCACTGGCATTCAGGTACAGTATAAAAAACATCAATGTTTATAGAAACTAGACTGTATTATTATTGAATGCAGTTAAATGAAAAGCTTTAATAAGTTTTAGACTGAGGCTTAAACTGTGATTATTTCAGCCATCAATTAAACTATCAATGAAACTGGCATATTCATTTTTAACATTTAATTTTTATTTTTTGAATTAAAAAATACAGTAAAAAGATGCAAATAAACAAGTAATGAAATTCCTTTTTTATGTAAGAAAATAAACATGTTATTGCCTAAAATGCAATAACACCATTCCTTTAGTGAACGATTGGTCATAGCATAAACATAGATGCTCAACTTTAAATTAGACACAGTCTAGCGCTGATCTTTGACAATATTTTGGATTAAGAGTTAAATTATTGGAAAGCAATAGGTGATTGTTTTTACATAATTAGAAAAATGTGAATCTATAACTGTGACTTGATTATACACAAAGGTAAGTGCAAATATATATTTTTGTACAGTTTTGGCTTAATTATTGCTCTGAACATTTTTTTTAAATAACAAATTCATCATGATTAATGTGACTAATTGTTTCAACCCTGATATCGACCTTAGCCCAGTAGTAAGTCAGTTTTATCTGAGTATTTTTATCTGCTGATGTGACTTGTGGTCATTCATAATTAGCAGATAAAGGGAATCGGTGTTCAATCACATTTCGACAGCAGATCACATCAGTAATTAAAAATATATTAGAAAGTTAGCAAAAAAGAATAACTGAACGCTGATTTTAAGATTTTAATTGTGACTTAGAAAGAAAAGGACACTTCTTGTCAAAACTCACCAAAACATTCAATTACATTCGATGCAAGAGAAACTAAGTATTTTTTGTTTTCTCAGACAAATTACTTTACATATTTCACCTAAACAATAAAAACCCAACACTCTTTTTTTAAACTGTATCTGTCTGTAATCTGCAAAAGAAATGCATTTCTATTATTCCTATGAAAAAAATAGTTTTCTTGCAGCATCAAGTTGAAAATAAATGTCTTAATAAATACTTCCATAAAAGTTTACATCAAATTTTTACACTTTTTTACACCTTTTATCAGCGAAATTACATTTTTAAATTTTTTTAACGTTTCCATTTTCCCTTCAGCTTTTCAGGAAGTGGACCTGAACTGTGCGACCAACAACAAGGCCCACCACACCAGCTCCATCTCAGTGAACCAGCTGATTGTGAGGAGAGGCCAGCCGTTCAACATAACCCTGAAAATGACTAAACCTTTCAACCCTGACTCTGATCAGCTCACCATGAAAGTTGTGACTGGTTTGTTCTTTTTTATTATTTATATGAAATGTTTTTTTTTTCTTATCAATTCTCTGTTTAAAATGAATAATTTATTTGACTGTTAAGTTGTCAAAGGCATTGCTCACTTGTTTAGCATCAATAAGTACAATGTGAATTGTGTTTTATTTCGCAGGAAAACATCCATCTCAGGAGCAAGGGACGATGTCATCTTTTGGTTTTCCAGACAAAGTGAAACGTTCATCACGTGCTAAAGCAGTCTGGAGAGCAGAGCTTCAGGAAAACAGCCTTCCTGAAACAGGAACGTTGGCTCTAACGATAACGCCGCCCGCTGACGCTCCGGTCGGGGAGTACAAACTTTCTGCAGGACTTAAAGCTGAAGAAAAGGAGTTGGCACAACTCTTTGTGCTCTTCAATCCTTGGTGTTCTGGTAGGACATTTTCTGTTTACTCATCAACAAAAACCAAAATGATTGCTCATTCCTATCAAAATGGTGGACAATTTCTACATATTTTAATCATTGAAAAGACACTGACTGCGCGTAGCAACCACACACGACCCCACTTAAACAAAATCCTTCATGTTGATGGAAGCTTCATATATATAATTTTCTCTTTGTGTAGATGACTGGGTGTTTCTTCCTAACGAGGCGGAGAGACAAGAATACGTTTTGAACCAACATGGAATAATCTACACAGGTTCTGATCATCACATTAATGGACTTTCCTGGGACTTTGGACAGGTAGAACACACCGAAAATAGAAACATGAGGAATGCTTGGTGTACTATTATTTTGAAAAAACACCAAAACTGTTTGTTTTCTCTTGAAAAAAAGAAAAATGTG
Source organism: Poecilia latipinna (assembly GCF_001443285.1). Taxonomy (NCBI): domain Eukaryota; kingdom Metazoa; phylum Chordata; class Actinopteri; order Cyprinodontiformes; family Poeciliidae; genus Poecilia; species Poecilia latipinna. Next base: position 147,222 of record NW_015114806.1, read on the forward strand.
TGTCCTAGAATAAATTTTATATTAGTTTAATACACTCAAGTATTTGCTTTGGTGCAAATACTTGAATTTTTAATAAATTTTGCTGCATAAGATGCTGTTTATGAATATTTTTCTTTCCTTTCAGTTTGAAGAGGACATGGTGAAGATATGCCTGAAGTTACTCGACCTCAGCAGGAAACACAAGCGGGATCCGGCTGACGACGTTTCTGCTCGCTGTAACCCCATCTACGTCAGCCGTGTCATGACCAACATGGTAGGAACTGCTCTATATATTTCATATTAAATTTTGTGTAAACTAAGAAAACATTCACTTTCGTTTACAGATAGATTTTAGCCACAATATATTGGTGAATGTGGGATTACTGTCAGGTCTAAAAGTTACCAAAGTGATCTAAACAATTTCAAATATAAAAATTAATCTCAGATTTTGGTTCTAAGAAAAAGTAAATTGACAGAACTCAACATAATGGCCACATTTAATGTAATGTTTATGATAAAAAATAAAAATAAAATTTGTGTTTTCTCATTTAGAATAATAACATAACTAAAAACTTCTAAACTAATTAAGTTGGAAACATATAAATGAGCTCTGCCTTGTCAAAATATTAACTTTGCTCTTTATTTTTTATTGTTCCCTTCAGGTTAACAAAGATCAAATGAACGATGGCGTCCTGCGGGGAAACTGGTCAGGCGATTTTAAATATGGCTTCCCACCGACCCACTGGAGTGGCAGCTACGCCATCCTGAAGCAGTGGTACGCCTCCTTCTGCAAAGCTGTCAACTACGGACAGTGCTGGGTGTTCGCCGGCGTCCTGTGTTCAGGTGAGATCATCCAGATCTTCCTTCAAAGCTTTTCAGTGTGTTTACAGTTCAAACAGAAAAGCAGTGGTAAGCTAATTACTTTGCTCTTGGGTATGAATGCACATGTTGTCACTTGTTCTACTGGTTTTGTTTTTGTTTTTGAAACCTGTTTAAAATTTAAAAAAGAAATGAAAATCTGGTTTTAAGGTTAGGTGTTCAGGTTCAAATTAAGAAGTAAAGATTTAGCAGGGATGTGATGTTGGTGGACGATGTTTCTCATTTCCCAGCATCATGATGAGCAAAAATAGACTTTTTTTTTTAAAATTATGGCTATTATGAGTTATTTTTTATTTTATGTTTTCATGGGAAACATTTTTGGCCTTTTCTTTCTGCCTTCTACTTTTACCACATGATGTTTATTTAATCAAATTTTTCTGTGTTCATTCGACTGAATTTGTGAACATTCACTCACCTCATCATGCCAAATGCTTGAAACAGCCTGAAATCTACATTTGTATTTATTCAGCTGATAAAAATGTGACCACTTTTATTAAATATCAAGCAGACAAATGAATGTTTAATGAAATGAATGTAACAGATTTTAGGTTTACAAAGATGATGATCTTAAAGTGCTAAAATAAGCACTAAGGAGAATTATTACACTAAAGAGTTTATATGATAATTAACCCAAATCATGCTGTATTTGGTTCCAGTGATGCGCCTGTTGGGAATCCCCTGCCGTGTTGTCACTAACTTCGAGTCCGCTCATGACTCCAACGCAAACTTGACCATCGACACCTACTACGGAGAATTTGGTGTCAGACCGAAAAAGTCCAATGACAGCGTCTGGTAAAATACACTAATTTCTCCTTCTGAGATGCACATTATCCTTAGATTTAATCTTCAAAGCACAGGAATCAAAAGACATTGTGTGACTAACTGTCAGAAATATTAATTTCACAGTTTCAGTTTTGCTGACTTGTGCAATGTCAATAGATTCATTTTTTCACTCATTGTACCATCAGGACACTCATGCATTTCCCCGTTGGGTTGTATTTAAAGGAACTTCCATGTCTGGGTAGAGGGGTGGATGAGACGACCGGATCTGGGAGAGGACGGGCGATATGACGGCTGGCAGGTTCTGGATGGAACGCCGCAGGAAAAGAGTGAAGGTACCGAACCGTGGGTTTTAAATTTGAGTTGTATTTACAGAATTTATTTGATATTTATTGATCTCAATCTATCTCTGTTCAAAGTAAAGTAAAAGTGCTGTTAAAATGTATAGAAATCAGACGCAAGAGGAAAAATAAAGAAAAAAACAAACAAAAAATTTAAAGTAACATTTCACCACTTATATAATGACTATTATGGAAATGTCAAATACTGTCACCACATTGTCAGAAAAATAAGAAATACTTCAGCAGTAGAGTTTAGGATTTTACTAGAGTGAGTTTTTTATTCTTTGTTTGGCTCTTTCTTTATTTTTCCAGAGCCTCCGATGGTCCTAACACCCAGCGGTCACAGAATGTGGTGTAACACCGGGATGTTAAACTGCCATTTGTCTTGCAGGTGTGTTCTGCTGTGGTCCAGCTCCAGTAGCGGCCATCTTGAACGGGGACGTTGACCTGAAATATGATGTACCATTTGTCTTCGCTGAGGTCAATGCTGACCGTGTTACCTGGCTGGTCAGTAGGCAAAGCCATTACATTGTCAGACTCACATTTAGGGATAAAAATGAAAAACTGGATGGAATTTATAGACATGTTGCATTGTTTACTTCTGAAAATTGTGCACAAGGCTGGAGGGCAAAAAGACTACAACATTATGAAACCTGGAGATGTGGGTATGATTAATTTAGCGCGGTGCGCCACAGCAGAGGGAGAAATAACACAGACAAACTGTTGAACTACTCAGAAACGCTCGTATTCTTCTATTTTCTTGCTCTTTGGTGTCGGATTTGCTACCTGCTCGTTGCTTGTTGCCACGGCAACTGGCTGAGAACAACACCACAAATGTGTCAGGATTCAACACCAAGAAAAACAAACAACAAAAAAACACTCAGACATTTTCAACACAAAAACAGACCAAACAGTCCGTTACAGATTAAAATTTTCAGACTTGATTTTTATCTTTGGAATAAGTGATCGCTGTGGTAGATTAGCTAATCTATCACTTTAGCAAATTTAAACACCTGCTCAGCTGATGATCTGTCAGAGTTGGTGTGTAGGTCACCTTTTATTTATTTTTTTATAGTTGAACCGAAACGCCAAATTCCACAGCACATCTACATGTTACGGTTTTCAAAGTCAAGCTAGCATAGCTGACCTACTTCTCTCTCTCTCCCAATTTTTTAGTAAAACTTTTTCTTAACCTTATCTAGTTGTCATACTGTTGACAATTGGTAGTGAAGCACAGCATCCTTTTTTGTTTTATATATCACTCATATATTTAAGATTTACTGCGTTATGTTGCCAACTTGATAGCAAAAACATTTCTTGCCCTCCAGCAGGGAGAAGGGGGTCAGGATCTTTGCAATGTGTCCATACAGTAGTCTTCATCCTGTCATTAAACTTTATTGTTATATTTCTACAAGACGAATGTAAAGAAACACACTGATAATATCTGACATCAAACTGCTGACCTTGCTGAAGTCTTGTGTTTTACACAGATGTTTTCCTGTGATTCCAGATCAAAAGAGATGGATCCAAGGTGCAGATGAAGTCTGACACCAGGAGTGTTGGACAGTACATCTCCACCAAGGCTGTTGGTTCCAACCGCCGGATGGACATCACGAGTGCCTATAAATACACAGAAGGTGAGCAGACAGACACACCAGACACAATCCTTTCAATGCATTACTGTGGAGCTCTTTATTCGCCGTGTTGTTTTAATTCACCAACAGGTGCATTTAGGCATCTGTGTGGACCCCCACACCACCAGGGGGCCTCCAAGAGCACCAGGCTAGAATGATAATATACAAATATTTAAAATAGTATTGAATAATATAAACTAAATGCTGCTTCACATGGAAAAACAGGGCCAAAACTACCTCTCAGAATTTACTTCCTTCTTTTTGTGAATCAATGTGTTCAACATGTTATTTTACATTTTTCCAGCATCAATAGATTTTCACATTTTCAAAATGTCAAGCAGCCATTTTGAAAAAGGTGTGGTAGCGTAGAAGTATACATATGTAGTATAATAATTTGGATTCATAAGCATAAAATACTAATTATACTGCAGTTTCAATTGTGCAGACATGAGTAAATATACTTTAATCAAAGATGACGAACTAGAATACTTTCTTTTGCAGGTAAATGTTGAATAATGTGACTCCATTGTGTTTCCTCTCTGGATTACAGGATCGGCGCGGGAAAGGGACGTTTTCAGATACGCCCTGACCAGACTGGACAATGATTCAAGAATTGCAGTGTGTCCAATAGCTGTCGAACCTGAAGCACTGGTCATAAACAACACCACAGACACAGAGAATGGCCACGCAACTCCGCAGCTGATTGTTAAATTTGAAGAGGTATGTCATTAGCCTCTGTTAGCGTGTTTACTGCTCAGCGTTTCAGTTCCAGTTTAAATTAACTCAGACTTTGCTTCATCATGCAGTTACAGCAATATACATGAATAAAATTACCATACGTTTTCCAAAGATGCAAGGAAAAGTCTAAACATATTGTTTTATATTCCACAATATTCTATTGAAAGTTTATCCAATGTGGTCATGTGACTCCCACAGAAGGTTTTGGAGCTAAATTGGAGCCATAAAGTTTGTTTAAAAGAAGAAAAAAAAAGAAAAAGAAAGAAAGAAAGAAAGATCTTAAATCTGAAAAGTATTTTTGAACATATTTTTCAGTTTCACAGGTTTTTTTTCCTTTGGTTTCAAAACATTGTTTTTCAGTTTGAAATCTTTATTTTCACTTTTTTTTCGGTTTCAAACCGTTTTTGTCCCAGTTTCAAAAATAATTTTTCAGTTTCAAACTTTTTTTTCCAGTTTTAAACTTTTTTTTGTTTCAAATAATTTTTTCTTTTGAACAAACTTTCTGGCCCTAATTTAGCTCCATAGATGTCACCTAAGGTTGTTTTGACCAGCAACATGTGATAAGAATCATCTGGCCCAAATGTGGAAAGTAAAACCCAGAATAAACAATAAACACATGTTCTTGGTCTGTCTTCTTTCTTTGAATTTAACTAATGCAGGAGTCCGCACCAGTAAAGGGTCAGGATGTGAAGAAGAACCTGGTGCTGAGAAGTGAAGGCAGCGCTGCCAGGATGCTGTCTGTCAACATCAACGTCCAGGCCCTGACGTACACCGGCCAACCCAAAGGAAACATCCAGAATGAGGTCGTCCAGAAACAACTGCTGCCTGGAAAAGGTGATTTAGTCCACTGTAACTAAGCTCTAATAGAAATGAGTCCGGTAATAAGTCCGGCTCGTTCGGGGAGGAGTGAATGTGAAGTCTAATTCTGATGCGAGCTAAAAAATTTAACTCTGGTCCACCGACAAACCTCAGTCTGGGTTCGACTGGAGTGAACTACATTGTGGTTCAAATTGTAGCGGACCGGAAGCCGCTTCAGAAGCAGGAAGTGGGCTACAGCGCAGGGCATTCTGGGTAAATTCATCCAAAACAAATGTGCTAGCTTAGCACTAGCGGGAGAAATGGCTTCTGGTGTTTTATGAAAAATGAAAGAGAAACCCTACAGTTGCTGAAGTCAGATGCTACTCTGTTTTTGTTTTCAAATTGTGCTCAGGTTTTTGTGTTGTTTCCTTCAGTTGTTCTTGGTGTAGCGCCCCCACAGGTGAGGAGGGGAATAAGTTTTTTAATTAGTTTTGATTGTTGGACACAATGCAGTGTGGAATCAAACCCCAACAGCTGAAAATGTAACAAATGTTGCAACTTTGGTCTCTAATTGAACCAAGTTTACCTGACTATCAGGTGTGAAAACACCATGAAGTCTGTGGAAATCTTTAAATTTGATCTTTTATCTTTCAGATCTGACCATCCCCATCCAGATCCCGTACATCACCTACAGTAAATACATGGTAGACTGCCAGACCATGAACATTTCAGCCATGATCACTGACCTCCAGAACGATGAGACATTCCTGGCAGCAAACCGCGTTGTGCTGAAAGACCCTCCAATCACCATCACTGTGAGATTCCTTTGCTGTTTAACTCTCCTCTTACCTAAATTCAGAGTTGGGTAAAACTAGCTACATTTATTTGAGTAATATTTTGGGAAAAAAAGTACTCCTCTGTACTTTTTACTTTTACTTGAGCCATTTTATTATGAGGTATTTCTATTCTTACTTGAGTAAAATTTCTGGATTTTCTGCCCACTGAATGAAAATCAAACATGTTTTAACCCAGAATTAACCAGACACAAACACACACCTGCACTTTCTGTTAAAGTTTCATAAGTTTTGCATTAAAATGATTACTTTTCCTGATTTAACATTATTTATGTGAATTATTTTCATTTTGATCTCTAAAATACCAACATTTTCCCATAACTTTATATTATGATCCGTCTGATGATGTAATTTGTAAATATTAAATGATTGATAATTTGATCAGTTACTCAGTACTTGACTGTGTATCAAATACTTTTTTTGGCTACTCTCTCCACATCTGCCTAAAATTTTCTAACTTTTTAACTCATTTATTTCATTTGTATCTTCACTTCCTTCTATTGTATAAAAACGTTTTCTGTGTCTGAAATTTTGTGTTTTTGTTTCAGGTGTCTGATGAAGCCAGAGTGAATCAGATATTGAGTGTCTTGGTGACGTTCATGAATCCGATCAGCGAGACGCTGACAGATTGCTCTCTGACTCTCTCTGGAACTGGACTTATTGATTGGGAGCAAACAGTCAAGTATGTTTGTCCTTGTTTACCTGCAGGACAGGTGTTGAAAAGTGGACAAGCTTCAAGGAGAAACCTGACTCTTGTGTTTTTGTGTCGCCCACAGACTTGAAGATCTGATGCCAAATAAGAAAATGTGTGTGGAATTAAGCATCGTTCCCTACAGGAGCGGGGAGAGGACTCTACTGGCCGACTTTGACTGCGCCGCTTTCAGAGACATCAAGACCAGCTGCGTCATTAATGTCAGACCTTAAACTCCAGAAAGAAATATGTGATGCATTTGTTTCTGCTAAAGGCTTTATGAATTGTTTTGAAGTAGTGGGATCAATGAAATCAGAGAATATTGTTTCAATAATTTGTTTTAGGTTGTTTCTTTATTTTTAAATTTAAAACTTGGATTTCTAAGGGGAACAATGAAAAACTTGTAGCAAGATGACACTCAGGTGCTGGGAATTTAATCTAATCATGACTTTCTGTTGTATTATTGTTTTAAACTTATAACAGTCATAAGAAGACAGGTCCTGCTTTCACTGTTGTTTTTCTCCAGACCAATTTATTCTTAAACCAGTCTGATTTAATGCTTAAAGTTTGCACAAATCTGGCTTTTTTTTACTGTTGAAGTTTGGTATTAGTTACCAAAGTAAATCACGCCACATTTTAGTTGTCTCTTAACCTTTTGTCTCTTGGAATTGGAATCAAGCAGATTCGTTTGGTTCAGTTTATTATTGTGTGTATTAAGTTTGTAAAGTTTGACTTTATCAAATATGACTTCAGACTGTTACAATCTGCTTTGGGAATAAAACTGACAAATATGATAAAACTGTTTCTACAACTTTTAAAATCAATTACAAAGACTTCAAAAATGTTTTAGTCCACGCCTTTACTGATTGTTGGTAGGAGTTAAAAAACATTGAAATATTTCCCTCAATGTGTAATTAATCTATCTTATATTCGGGTTTCACTTTTTAAAATAAATAACAAAGTATTGAGCTTTTGTAATCCAAAGATAAGTTTAAAGGAATCACAAGTTTTTGGAAATAGAGCAACAAAATTAAAAACTTTTGTCAGAACCAAATACGTCGTAACTTGATTCTAACGTGAAAGTTGGAAACCTTAGAGTTGGATTTTTATTCTTCGTCAGATTTCTTCAGATACAAACAATCACTGAAAATAGGTTTTATTTTCTATTTTTTTGTGACGTTCAGTGCAGTCATAGAAGTCTAATAAAAAGTCATAAAACAGAAATATGTAAATCTGTACATGTTGCTTTTCAGTGGTGATCAAAGCAGTGACAACTCCCATCAGTGTAATAAATAAAAAACGTTCTGACTCATGGGAGAGTAACCCTTCAGACACACGTCAGTATTGTCTTACTTGGTGTGTTTTCAGACATTTTAATGAGGCTGCGACACGCACTCCAGGTTTATGAAAACCGCCTGTCTGTCACTCAGGTTGCAGATGTTTGTCTGTTGGAACAAATTTAAGTGTTTTTTAATGTAAGAGGGAAAGTTTCACACATTTACACTTGACTAAGTTCAGCGATCTGAACGCAGGTACGGTCTTTAAATCTTATCATTTATCTTTTTTCTGTTCTAGTGACACTACAGATGTATTAGTGTTATTTTATAAACGTTCTGACTCAACCCCGGAGAGAACTGTAAAACGAACGTCACTGATTTGTTTTGCTTGGCAGACTCAGAGAATTTGTAATGAGGTTGCACAATCACTCAGGAAACTAAAAGTGGCTGGGTGTAACAAGGACTTCTAAATGCACCTGTGCATCACGTCACTTGCAGTTGTGTTCCTGCTACAGCAAATTCAGCCGTTTCTTCATTACAACAGAGAAAATTCTGCAAAGAGAGAAAATGAAGTTTGACTGGAAATACAGCTATCCAAACTCAGGTATGCGCTATAAGAACTTTATCGTTGATCTTCTTTTGTCTTTCAGCCGTTTGACTGCGCTCTGTGTGAATGACTGCCTGTAACTGCAGATACAACAGAAATGTCTTATAGTGTGCTAAATTTGAATCTGACGCACTAATAAAAAATAAATGTTTTTGGATCACGTTGTTTCCAGAAAGCTGTTTTGCAGCGATCGCTGTTCCTAACCAAACTTGTCTCAGTGGGTTCTCAGCCTGAAGGAGGAAACCAAAATCATCTGCTTAAAACTTTAATTAATTTACATGTAATAAGAATCAATCTGTTAAAATCGATGCTGTTTGTGCCAACATGATGACAACCCAGCAGCTCTGAAGCAGGAAATTATGAACTTTACAATCAGTGCTTTGCTTTTGTAAATAATGGTACATTTTTCATTTGCTGCTTTTTACTTACATATTTATTTATTTATTTATTTATTTATTTCATTTAGTAGCTCACACTTTTCTCAGATTTTTGTTCACAAAAGAGTTTTCCAAAACTTGAAACCCTGAAAACTGGTGACTGACAAAGATAAGCATCACAAATACCCAAACTTAGCAAGAGTTACATTATGAAAGTCTTGAACTGTTTTTTTTTGACAGTTTACTTCTTCTTTCATCTGTGTCAATGATCTTTATGTCGTCTTTATTTTTTAACGTTAGGATCTTTCTTAAACTTACTGAAAATGTTTCCTTCTCAAAAGATTAAATTTAGAGACAAACCTGAGACGTAAAACTTCCAGAATTATTTTCTATCGACTGCAGAAATTTTTCCAGGCTTGTTTGTGTTTAATTGTGTAAGTTTCCTTCACAAATAACTGTGGTGACAAATGACTGCTACACAAAGACCTGTGTTTTTGCCCTTCCCACATACAGATGCCAATAATTACAGTACACACCCAGGAGCTGAGCCAGGTGATTTGCTGAGGTTTCTATGGAAACAGAAAATAACACAATCTGTGCTTTCTGAATAAATACTACTGTAAGCTAAAGTCATTGTTCAAAGAAAGTACGCCCTGGTTTAATCTGAAGGTTTTTAGTCAGGGCATGATTAAAGAAAAGATTAATATGACTGCATCTGTCATTTCCAGATACCGACTGTTAATACTTCAGCACAATAAATCTAAACTGAGGCTTTCTCCTGACAAACACGGAGTGAAATGATAAAAATGGTAACTTATTGGAAAATTTACAACGATCCTGAATGTTTTCTACTCTTATATACTATTTTCTGTTTTCTACTATTGAAGAAATGTCAAATTTTGAATCCACAAAGCTCTTCGTTGGAGCTGCAGTCTCCTCACAGAGCTTCTTTCAGACTCAGTTCCTTCAGACTAGTGGCAGCAGCAATTAGCAAACACCTGGTAGAGTCCAACAGTCCGAAGAACGACTGCAAACTCATGAAGTCAGAGTATCAGGAAGAGCATGAGCTTCTTAAAGAGACAGAGGCCCAATTTCCAGGAGTCAGATTGAAAAGTCAAGTTTCTATTAAGTTATGTTTTATATAAACAGCATTTTTAAAACAACATAGTGGTATAAAATGGCAATATGTGCCTGGAAAATACACAAATTACAAGCAGCAATGTTTTAGTACGCAAAAAAAAAAAAAAAAAAAAAAAAAAAAAAAAAAAATTTTTTTTTTTTCTCAAAAAACTAATT
>NW_015114806.1:160555-171845 GCF_001443285.1 Poecilia latipinna
AAAAACAAAATAAAAAAGCAAATATTTAACAAGAAAAAAAAAAAAAAAAAAAAAAAAAAAAAAAAAACTAATGATCTTTATGCTTCATAATCAGTAATTTCATTTTTTTCATTAAACAACAATAATTATAAATTCAAACACATTTTGATCTTCAGCTGTATCAATAAATGAACAGAAATGTTTTGTTTTGTGATGATTTACAGCATTTAGGTTAAGTTGTGTTTGTTGTTCATCCACCTGGACAAAACTGGAGATGGTTAGATCCAAAATGCCTCACAGCAAGAAAACAAACTGGTTTCTACTTCATGTTCTTCTAGAACAGGGGTCCTCAAACTATGGCCCGCGGGCTGGATCCGGCCCGCCTCCTCATTTGGTCCGGCCCCCTGAACAGTACCAGAGAGCATTCAGTGTTTTTTTTCATATATATATATGGATTTGTCTTCAACCACCAGGGGGGCTCTTGAGCAGATATGAAACTTAGTTTCCCTCAATGGAATATATACTAGTCAGTACCAGTCACCGTTTCGCTCACGGATTTTTTCCATTTGCATTCTGGGTAAAAATCTATCTACAAACGCGAATATTGTCGTCGGCAGTAATCCAACCCCCCCCCCCACCCTCAACAAAACTTTTCTAAGGTTTCTTTCTCGAAAAACTAAGACCGGCCCCCGACCAGGAAAGGGAACAGTCATGTGGCCCTCGCAGCAAAAAGTTTGGGGAGCCCTGTTCTAGAACATGCAGCTACGTTAGGAAAACATTTTATAAATTTACTCTGAGGACTTAAACTTGTGCTGTCTAGCATTTAATTTTATATCAGGATCGTTAAACTCTGAGCTTCTCTTCAGTTTCTGCCTCAATACGCGTTCAGACAACAGATTCCAAATTAATTATTTAGTCGTTTTAAATTTCCTGTAATTAATTAACAAAGATAATGAGTTAAAGCATAGGTTTTCTCACAGCCTGCCATGTGTGTTACGTGCCAACATGCTATGGAAGATGTCCAAATGTCTCCAGGTTGTTACTCAGAAGTTCACATGTGAGGTGTGTTGGTGTTGTGCCCAGCCTCATTTCCTGCCGGAGCATGCCTGGTTCAGATACATGGATTTAAGGAACCCACACCCAGAATGCTGCAAAACGTCATTTAGCTTTTCATTCAGTAAAACAAATCCAGATCTTTCACTCCCTCTCTAAATACAAGCAGATTTATTGAATTATACATAATGGATCAAGATGTGAAACCTTCATCAAACTTATTTCATCAAAGTTTTGGCTCTAAAAGTTCAAGTTTTTAACCAACACATAATCAGCGAATATGCAGTATAATTAAAGAGAGACAAAAGTTTGTCGTTTCTTCTTGCTTGTATGTTTGTCAGAGTTTGTCAAAGATAATGCAAATGCAGTTTTTAAATGAACGTGTTTATAATGACTTCCAGGGAATAACAGGTTTTGCCACACATTTTTTTTAAGGCGCTGTCAAGGAATTTTGGTTTGCTCATCTTCATCTACTTGTTGGAATTCAGCCACTTTGGAGGATTTACGAGCATAAACTAGTTTTTGAAGTTAAAGCCACAGCATGTCTAATGAATTTAGGTCAGGCCTTTGACTAGGCCCACTACAGTCTTTATTTTGCTTCTCCCAGCTATTAAAAGGTGACGTGTTTTGGACTGGTGGATGCATTTCAGACATCTTCCATGTCCGGCAGTAAATCTACCGTCAGTCTACCAACATATTTTACCAGAGTTTTGATGTTCCTTTTTATATGACTCTGTGTCCCAAAGGTTCCCTAAAGTTTTGGGAACAAAATGTCTTTTGGCAAAACAGAGATTAATGTTCCTTTTCAATATGGGGTTTTCACCATGAAACGTTGCCAGGCACCGCGGTGGAGGCATGACCTCTGACCTTACATAAGGATAATGTATGGAGCTAAATTGGGGCCATAAAGTTTATTTAAAAAGGTTTGGAAACTAAAAACAAATTAGAAATTGAAAAACGAAAATTTGAAAATAAGATTTGAATATGAAAAGTAGTTTTGAACATTATTTTTCAGTTTCACATCCTTTTTTTAAGTTTAAAGTCTTTATTTTCAGTTACTTTTTTCAGCTTCAAAATAATTTTCAGTTTCAATTTTCTTTTTTCTTTTTTTTTTTTTTTAACAAACTTCATGTCACTAATTTAGCTCCATACGAGTGGTCCCAGCAGGTTTTGGATGTCGCTCTTAGGTCTTTTTGACCTCCATGTTGAGTTCTCGCTGTGATTTTCATGTGATTGTTATCAGATCAGAAAGTTCACTACAGTTCAATGTTTTCACCGTTTGGCTCTCTGGTTCTCAGGAGTCTTTTTCAGGCCGTTAGATCTCAGTTAGTTACTTTGTGTCACATTAATTCCTAAATTTTAAAGATTTTTAGGTGTTGTCCCTTTAGTCAGGCAGCTGCTATTGAAATGTTTTCTTGATTGATAACTAGTGTGGCAGTGATCTGGCCGGGTGTGGAAACTGAACACAGATTTCCAAAGATATGACACATCAGAGCTAATGGATGTTTTGGGTGGGAGCAATTTTCACACCACGGCATTCAGATCTTTAAAAGCCTTTGTTAAACTGCTGCCTTCTACATTTACCTGAGTTATCTATGATATTTATTTAAGTTAAATTAAATGACAAACATACAAACAAGTAAGAAAGGGTGAAGCACTTTTACTTTCCTCTCCACAGACGCGATTCATGAAGTTATGGCTGTAAAAATAATTTACAATTACATTTGGAGAAGCAACATTCAGCTTCTAAGCACCACAAATCCAGAACAAACTTCCAGAAAACTGCAAAACAGCTGAAACACTGAGCTCCTTTAAATCAAAGCTAAAAACAAACCTCTTAGATTTGCTTTTCTAACCCTATTAATTGGACCATAGACCAACAGATTTGATGTTTATTGATGATTTTGATGATGACATTCAACAAAATGTAACATTAGTTTCATTAATTGCTGACTGTCTTTTGATTATTTTTTATTTTGTGTTTTTATGATGTAAAGGACTTTAAACTGCCTTGTTGCTGAAATTTGCTGTGCAAACAAACTTGCTGGATTGATTTGTGCCACAGTTTTAAAGGTTTTTGTTTTCCTTTCAGTTTTTACTGGACTCGACCTGCACAGTGAGACCAACAACAACAAGCATCGCACCAATGAAATCTCAGTGAAGGAGCTGATTGTGAGACGAGGCCAAGCCTTCCAGCTAACCCTCCGACTGGCACAACCTTTCAGACCTGCCTTTGATCAGCTCACCATGACCGTTGTGACAGGTTGACCTTTTATTTCATCATTTATATTCAGCTTAAACAGAAAAAACAAGCAGATTAAGTTGCAATCTGTTTACACAGATTTAACATGAAGTGCTGTTGATTGATTTCCTCTCTCTAGGAGAACTTCCGTCTGAAAACCTGGGGACAATGTCGCGGTTTGGCGTCCCAGACAAAGTCCAACGTTCTGGTTCTGCCAAGGCGGTTTGGAAAGCGGAGCTTCAGCGGAGCTCCAGTCCTGAAACGGGAGTGTTGGCGCTGGCCATCATGCCTCCAGCTGCCTGCCCAGTGGGGGAATACAAGATGTCTGCCAAACTGGGGGGGGAGGAGAGGGACCTGGCAACCCTTTCTGTGCTTTTCAACCCCTGGTGTCCTGGTAGGTTTTTGGTCTCTGCCCAACACTAAAGTGTCCAAACTTTTGGGGGTTAGACATGCTGGTCATTCAGCATGTCTAATTTTTTTCCCAACTTTCTCAGTTTAGAAAACAAAAACACTGCTCTCTTCTTCTATTGTCTTTTTGTATTCCTTTTAACAACACATAATTTTAAAATAGTTTATATGTTCTGCTCATTGTTAATAAGTCAAAGATGAAGTTATTTTGACTTAATCTCAGAGTCAACTGGTTCAAACAAGAATCAATCAGAATGGGATGTACAATAAGCTTTTATACAACAGTTTGATTATAAATTGTGGCGGTTAGACATTTTTTGTGCATGTTTACCTCCAAAATCCTTTAAAATAAATAGAGATAAGGTGGAACCAATGTTTAAGAAGCTGCATAAATCTCTAAGTTTATGTACAATATAGAAGTAAGAAGGAAACATCAACTAGATAAGAACTGCAAAAAGAGGAAATAGACTTTTTTTGTTCACAAAAGAAACAAAATAAATATATATTTTTACTTTTTCTCTGCCTTACCTTTTGGCTAATTGTCTGGTTTCTAGTTAAAGAAAAATAAGAAAAGGAGCTCATATTATTTTTAATAAAACTCATTATTTTCCATGCTGTGTTTTTGTTTACGGTTTTCTGTTACTACATTACCAAAAGTTTTAAAAATATTTTCATTCTTATTCAAATATGTTTTATCAAATTATTGGATACATTTAATAATGCAACTTTTTTTTTGTACCTGTTAATATTAATTCCCCATTGTTTTCGTTTTTTGTGCAGAGGATTGGGTTTTTCTGCCAGATGAGGCCGAGAGGCAAGAGTACGTGATGAATGAACACGGCATAATCTACAAAGGAGTTGATAATTACATTTCTCCAAGTCACTGGGACTTCGGACAGGTAGCCATACTTGATTACTGTTATAATTGTACATTTATTCACGTTTTCTGTGTGTAAACTAGATTAAAGGTCATCTGTCTCTCACTTGTTGTCCAGTTTGAAGAGGACATGGTGAAGATTTGCATGAAAGTACTCGACTACAACGTCAAACATAAGAAAGACCCAGCTGACGACGTTTCCGCTCGCTGCAACCCGATCTACGTCAGCCGTGTCGTCACATCCATGGTGGGTCACAGCCTCTATTTTTATATTTAAAACATTTTGTAATGATGCTATGATGCTTCAGAATAATACAATCTGGGCTTAGAACAGGCCATAAAATACTTAAACACTGTTTAGTTCAGTTTGAGGTTTAGCCTGAATTTCTCTTTTATTGGAAAATACATTTACTTTTCCAAGGAAACAAAAGTAAAACTTTAATGTATTTTGCATTAATAGTTAAACATAAGTTATTCTGTTAAAATCTTTACCTATCTGTATTTATTTTTAAATTAATAAAATAGAAACACTGTTTGCATCTGTTCGCTTGCACCATGCTGTGAATATAAAATGTGATAAAAGCTACCTGTAGCAAATAAAGTGAACTATTACGGAAAATACTTTCACAGATCCCTTTGAAACATTTAATATTAAGAACTAGCTGTCTATGTCTAATATTGAGAGAGATAAGTCCCAAATTTTCAACTTTAATTCACAATATCAGTTATGCCCTTTCTGCGAAGCATTTGTTTATAAAATACATGAAGATCTTCAACTGAGATCGTTTGTTCTCCTGGAAAGATAAATTATTTGAAATTTGGACAAATCGCAAAACACAGGAATTACAAATATCCCTCATATCACTTTAAATTGATGAAAGTCCCATAATGTTTGATCATTAATTAATTGGAATAAATGCCGTCAGGCCTTGGCTTTATACTGACACCTAGTGGTCAACTTGGTATCCATGCCACTTTTTTACCAAAAGACGTTTCGATAAAAACTGATCAAATTATCAATCATTTAATGTTTAAAAATTACATAATCAGATGGACCAAAACATAAAGTTAAGTAGAAACGTTGGTATTTTAAGAACCAAAATAACAATAATTAATATGTTATAAAAAATAAAATTAGGCAATTTTTTTTTTCAAAGTCAGTTTTTTGATATAAAAGTAGGAAAATCTGCAGAAGTGTGTCCGGTGAATCTTTGGTTAAAACATTTTCTTCATTCAGCGGCTAGAGAATCCAGAAATTTAAGAACAGCTCCTAAAGGTACATTTTATGTAATATTTACTTTAAAAGGTCCATTAAACTAGGTCCATAGTGCTGTTTTCCTGAGAATAAAAACGCTTTCTTTTTTTATTTGTTCTTCCAGATTAACAGTGAAAATGGGGGCGGCATCCTGAAGGGCCAATGGGGAATGGACTTCAGAGGCGGGGTCCCGCCCACTCACTGGAGCGGCAGCTACGCCATCCTTAAGAAATGGTCCAACTCCGTCTTCAGCTCTGTGAAGTACGGACAGTGCTGGGTGTATGCTGGTGTCATGTGTTCAGGTAATATTCAGTTCCTCCAATTTAAATAGTATTTTAATGATATTTAATAAGATCTGCGACAGACTGGCGACCTGTCCAGAGTGACCCCGGAGAGGCAGCAGCACCTCCAGACCCCACTAAGGGACAAGGGTGTATAGAAAATGGATGGATGGATGGATGGATGGATGGATGGACTGATTTAATAAAATGTTTATTGGCAACAGGCAAAGGACATTTACAGAAAGTTTATATGTATTTGGGCCTGTATTTGTAATTGTGACTAATGTATTAGAACCACAGCAATTGCAAACAAATGCACAACCCTTCCACCCTGAAAATGTAGCTCAAATAATTATTGAAAACCTCCAAACTAAAACGACATTTCTCCAAAAGTGAGTGTTTGTCTATAAATAAAATCAAAGTAGCTGTTGAAGCATCTTAATGATGTTTTTCATGCGTGGCTGCAGTGATGCGTCTGCTGGGGATTCCCTGCCGCGTCGTCACCAACTACCAGTCGGCTCACGACACCAACAAGAACCTGACCGTCGACACGTACTACGCTGATTACGGAGTGAGAGAGAAAGAGTCCAAAGACAGCATCTGGTGAGAGGATTCACACATGGAGGATTTAAATCCATATGTTTTATTTGCCTTCTTCCTAAAGTCAGTAAAGGAAATAGACAGTGACAGAAGAAACTTTGGACGCTAACCTTTGGAAGCTGCTGTAAAAGAGATAGAAAGAATAGTAAAACAAATACATACCAAATTTACAGAAGTTGGATTATAACAATAGCTGCGTTTCCATTAACCATAAAATTGCGAAAGTAAATTGGCTTAAATCGATTTTGAAAAAAGTAATGTTTAAGGTAAAGTTTTTGCACTTTGCTGACGCGCAAGTCATGTGATCAGTAGGCGGATGTTACTACCAGTGGAAACGCTGAAGATAACAGGAAGTAGTTGGAGGATTATTGCTTGTTTTGTTTCTTTCAGACAATCTGCAGCTGGCCTGGCTCCATTGTCCGGAGGCAGGCCAGCTGCAGAACAGCTATTTGTTGAATCCATAGCTCTTCTGTAAAATGGCCGACTACACAATGCTGCATACATATTCGCTCCGAAGTAGGCGGGGCTTGTCTCTCCAATGCCTGAATAAGTCGCTGTCATCTCCTCTGATTGGCTCATAGATGATGAGTGCTACTGTTTATATCCCTGCCATGATTTTCAATGACTTCTTGCATGAACAAGCTTATTCACATGTGATTTTAATTGAATTTCTCGTTTAATGGAAACGCCGCAATTGCCAAATTGTGTTTTTTTGGACATTAGCAGAATATGGAGAAGAATTTGCACACATTGGTAATAAAAAATGTGACAAAAGCCATAAACCTGCTGTAGTTTGAGCTGCTTTCATTAAATCTGTGAATGTTGTTTTAAGGAATTATCACGTCTGGGTCGAGGGCTGGATGAGGCGACCCGACCTTTCGAAAGACGGCAAATATGACGGCTGGCAGGTTTTGGACCCAACTCCACAGGAAAAGAGTGACGGTACGATCAAACCCGTTTCCATAGACGTGTCTTTTCTAACTGACCTCTGATCACCTGGATCTCCTCTTGCCAAAATTATTCAGTCTGATGTTAAATGATGTAAAGTTTACACTGCAAAAACAAATTTTTACCAAGTATGTTTTGGTCTATTTTCTTGTGCAGATATCTTATTACACTTGAAATAAGACAAAACCTAAAAGTAGCTTTTCACCAGACAAAAGAGCTTCTTCTAAGTCAATAATTTCTTAATATTAATGAAAAAGTTCTGGTTCCATTGGTAGATCATTACAATTATGGGAAATGTCTTGTTATAAGTAAAATAATCTGCCAGTGGAAATAGTACTTAATTTGTATTATTTCAAGTGCACTTGGATATTTGCACTAGAAACTACACAAAACTTACTTTCTAAGATTGTGTGTGTTTGCAGTGTGATTATGTGTCTTGTTAAGTTTTATGTTTGATCTTTTCATTTTATTACAAAAAAAACAGGTTGTGCTATTTCAGCACTTAAAATGTGTATCAAAGTGTAAGGCTGATGGGAGTGAAGAAGAGGAATAAACCTTTAGTGGTTTGCTCTTGCAGGTATGTTCTGCTGCGGCCCGGCCTCAGTCTCAGCCATCCGGAACGGAGACACTCACCTCAAATACGACGTCCCGTTCGTCTTCGCCGAGGTTAACGCTGACTGCATAACCTGGCTGGTCAGTGGAAAGACATTAACCTTCTCTGAATCATTTCTGAGCCAGTTTTTAAATTCACATTTCCTTCACCTTTTGTTTTTATTGCATGCTCCTGTAGGTCAAACGTGATGGCTCCATGGTAAACATTGATACAGACAACATCAAAATCGGGCAAAGCATTTCAACCAAGTCGGTCGGCACCAACGACAGGATGAACATCACAGACAGCTACAAGCAGAAAGAAGGTTTCTACTCTTTTCCATCACTGTTTTTAATGATTACTGCAAAGCAGGCTTTGGTACAAATGGGATACTCAATTAAATGTAATAACTTGATACTATAATATTGTGTCCAAAACAGTTACTGACAGTACCAATGTAATATCAGAATATTACAATTATATTTCAGTATTTTGTTCTACTTTAAGCAGTGATTCTTACTTAAAATCTCAACGATTGTTTTCATTTCTAATCATAAATATTAGTTTTGCTAATGTGAAAGCACTATATCAGCATTGTATTTAGTGCAAGCTAATGCTAATGTGCTAACTTCAGCCATATTGACACACACCATATCAATGACAAAACATGCTGTAACAGTGTATAGGCTGCCGTTTTTAGAGAGGGACTTTGGTAAAAAAAATTTAACAGCAATAATTTGGTTTATTTTGTCTTTCATTAAAAAAAGGCGTTTTCGTTTTTTAAGTCATTTTCGCCATGTTATTCCTACAGAATTAGTTAAATCAAGTTAAATATTTATTTAGAAATTAAATACTTAATTTGCAAACAAAATATTTAGAGCTTGAAAGTTATAATATTTAGTTTGGAAACTAAATATTTAGTTTTAAATATGAAGTTTGGAGTTGACATTTATAAATGTATGTATAACATGGTGAAAATAAGACTCTTTTTTAAATAGCAGGCTAAATAAAAGAAATGATTGCTGTCAATTTTTTTCTGTGTAACTTTACAAACACCTCAGTTTTGTGATATGTTAGGATGCTAAATGGGTTAAATGTTTTCTAAGTTATTGGATGTGTGGCCACCACTGCACAGGATTAACCCTTGTATGTAGAAATGGGGTCCAACCGACCCCACACACGTAAAACTTGTATCATTTGCCATAGTCCTCTACGTTTGCCTCAGTCCTCGCACACACAAGGATGAAGACATTCCTTATATATTTTCCTAATAATAAGCAATTCACTGAAAAGCCCATGTTTGATGCAGTTTTGCTGATTAAATGAACCGTCATGTTCACAGGAACAGAACAGGAGAGAAGAGTCTTCCGATACGCCCTCACCAGGCTGGAGAACGAAGGAGATGGAGAAACTTGTGTTGGTGATGAGAAAGTTGGAAATGGGACAGACATGAATAATGGATCCAATGAAAATACTACAAACGATCAAATATGCAGCCCAACGCCGCCACCACAACTCTTCATTCGATTTGAAGAGGTACAGTCATCAACATTTGCTGGATAATAAATTGTCCCTGTAGTTATTGTGATAAATGAGAATATAGCTTACAATTTATTTAATACATTTTCTGGAAATGTTATCTTTTGTTGAGTATTCCTTACCAAACCAATGAATACATCATCGCGATACTAGAACTACTACTGTAACTAATAAAAACTAAACAATAAACAGAACAAGTGATTCTGATAATCACTAAATTATGATGTAATACCACAGTATTATGAAGAACAAACATTTTAAAAAGCTGAGTAGCAGAATCTAAATGTTTCTTTAAATTTGTGAAGGTGTCCAAGCCGGTGGACGGTGAGGAAGTGAGTCTGAAGCTGATTCTGAACAGCGACAGCAGCGCCACCAGGAGGCTGTCCATCAACGTCGCCGTCCAGGCCATGAGGTTCACCGGTCAGCCGGCCGGGAACATCCTCACTCAGGCGCTGGAGCGGGAGCTGCTGCCCGGAAAAGGTCAGCCTCTTCATGGACACTAACTACGGTGGCCCTGAAGTTCAAACCACTTCAACAGTTCACAAAACACAGCTACACATAAAAAAATAAAATAAATAAATGTACTAAAATATATTTTCTTAATGTGCAGTTTTCTTAATGTGTTTTCTTAATTTGTAGTTTGCTTAGTGTCGTATTTTGTGATTTGTAATAGGCTCAGTTAATGTAGTTTTGCGTGATTTGTAGTTGTTTACTGAATTGTTGAAGTGGTTTGTACTTCAGGGCCACCATACTTTTTACAGGATAAAATTGTTACTGCTGTATCCAACATCTCATTATTTTCTTTAGACTTTTTATGTTTTTGATTCTTTTGACATGCTCAAAATCAACTTTAGATCTGATTCCCTTCTTTTTGTCCCTCCAGATCTGATCGTCCCCATCCTGATCCCGTTCTTAACTTACCACAAATACATGATTGGATGTGACAGCATGAACATTTCAGCTGTGATCACCGACCAACGGAAGGAGAATCACACGTTTCTGGCAGAAACCCGCATTGTGCTGATGAAGCCCCCAATCTCCATCACCGTGAGTATTTCTATGTGTGATTTCAAACAAATAAGAAACAGCAACATAATAAAAATCACAGATTACTGAGAACTTAATGTTTACACTTTAATGTTTTATCTTCTGTTCTCCATCCAGATTTCCCACAGCCAGGCTTAGAACAGAAAGTGATCTGAATCTTACTAAGTTTTTTTGTTTTTTACTTTTCCATATGCAAGTTAAAAAAAAAATCACCACACTGAAAAAAAAAATAGATAAAATATTTAAATTCCTATCAATAGCAAGAACACAAAGTATTGACTGGAAAAAAGTGTAGGTAGAAGCACAAGCTTACTATATCTTCACATTATTATATATGAAGCATCATAAAAACAAAAACAAAGCAGCAAAATCTAAATATATCATTGAAGTCCAGTCAGTAAACAAACTCAAAGGAAACCGATCAAACCTTGTAGTATTTGTTTAGCAAATGATTATATATATATATATA
>NW_015114806.1:175890-190379 GCF_001443285.1 Poecilia latipinna
AGAGCAATGGAAAATATAAATATAATAATTATTTAAATTATAATTGTATTTATAGTTGGAATAATTATAAATATTCCAATTATTTATAATTGGAAAAAATGATGACGACTAGTAAATACGATTCAAAACAGCTGTTAATCTCTCCCAGCACGTTCATCTTGAGGTCATGGAAATAAAAGAAAACAAAAGCCAAACAGGGAGTTAAATGTTTAAATTCAAGATAATACCAAAAGCTTGAACTAATGTGGTTTGTTTGGAAGGCTTTCCAGAAGATGATTGTCATTATGCAGGACACAGCTTGCTCTAATCCACAGCACATGTCTGCAAATGTCAGCGAGACCAAATCCCTCCACAATGATGGAAGAGGCTGATAGTCACGCAGAAAACTACCAGCTGAAATTACGGCTGAATCACAGAGGAGTAGTTTGTTTTTCTGTGTGACTTGGTTATGACTGTAAATTAGGTGTGGGGCAAAAAACAAACAACAAATCCATCCAACTGGCCAAATACATTTTCATTTATCGGATGGATTATGTATTTTCACAAATGATGATTCATACGCAGGTGTCAATTATGGATTTTAGTTCCTGCTTCCTGAAGAACTAAAATAAAGTTACACAGTGTGATAGAATGAATCCAATAATACATGGAAAAATACATTTTTTGTACATTTAACTGTATCTTATGGTTTTTATCCTCATGAAGTTTGTCTGAAAAAGGGCAAAGTATCATATTCTAACAGTTTAGCATCAATTTGGAGATTCTAATAACAAAATGCTTTTATGTTCCACTAACTAACTGCGTCTAAATTGTGTCTTTGGATTGTAGGTGTTTGGTGACGGCAGAGTGAACAGGGAACTGACAGCTGAGGTGCTTTTCCAGAATCCAGTGAAGGAGATACTGAGGGACTGCAGTCTGACCCTGACAGGAAGCGGCCTCTTTATTGGAGAACTCATAACCAGGTGAGAGTTTTTAACAAGTGTTTAGGAATGTGTTGGGTTTGTAATGAGTGTGTCATTTATGTACGGTAACAAAAAACAAAAACAAAAAAAAACTAAGAGGGCCCACAGGAGTTATAAAAGTTATTTTGTTTTAGGAAGGAGGCTAATTTTCATTTAGGCTCAATATTCACAACAATCCAAATTTAATTAATTTAAAAAAGGAAACAAACTGGCAATAAATAATAATATCTACATTTTACAAACACACAGTAAGGAAGCCCAGAAAATTAAAATAATTTAAAAAAAAATCTTATGATGTTCATGTTTTTTTTGGGGAAAAGTAACATAAAATGTTAAATAGTCAATAAGACCTCCAATTTTCTTCCTGACTTTATATTAACAGTATTTTTGTACCACTGAACAAATCAAAACACTCTCTGAAACATAAGTCAGCAAAGTAAAAATGTATTAATGTTTTTTTGCCTTTAAAAATGTTTCTTTGTGCTCCTCACAGACTCCCAGATCTGCTGCCAGACAACAGAGTTCGTGTGAAGTTTCATTTCGTTCCCTATAAGAGCGGAGAGAGGACTCTTATAGTCGACTTTGACTGCGCCTCATTCAGAGACATCAAGCAAAGCTGTACAGTCATCGTCAAACCTTAAATTTCTCTCATCCACTTCCTTAGTCCTTTAAAGCAAGATGGCTGATGCAATACATTTACCGATAATAATGATTTGATGTGTTTTGTTTCCAGTGAGAATAAAGTGTGTAAAATCTATGCAAAATTTTGAATCAGAAATTTATTTTTTTGACATGAACAGAAACACCCTGGTCCCATAAAACTTTATACGCCTAAGAGCTGTGAAATGTAGTTTTAAAAAGTGTTTTTGTCTGGTTCACTTATTGCTGTATTCAGCAGGTTTCTTTATTAACTTAAATTTGCTCAACAAAATACATCCTGCCGTTCAAAAAGAGAGATTGAAAATAACCAGTGTTATAATAAACTGCATTTTATGTCAAAAGCTGATTTAACTACAGCCTGTTACAGACTCTGTGTTGCTACGCCATTTACTTTCAAAGTGCTTTCTGTTTATTTCTGTAGGTTTAAAAAGTTAACTTCCATATATGTTTTCTCAGGTGTTACAGTGTTTTTTTTAGTGAAAAGTCTTGTTATTCAATAAAATTATGTATAATTAAATATATATACAGTAGTCTTGATGTTCAATGATAAGTCACCAAAAAACAGTGAAAGTAATCAGTGCTACCTGTTTTGGGGTTTTTAAATTATTCTGATCTCTATGGTGAATAAAAATATAATACACAATGTCAAGTTTCCCTTTAATTTGTGTAGCTTCTCCACTTGATAAGAAATTGATACATCAACACAGACTTTTTTAATTGACTGAATTTCACTCAAAGGACAAAGATGTTTTCTTCATCTGCCCTCCATTTATTTATTAGTATGTATTAGTATTAGTATGTTCGACATTTTTTTCACCCCAAAAGAAGAAAAAATAAATATTACTAACCAGGATTACTTAAGTACACATAAATTAATTTTACTCAGACTGCAAAGAAAATACTACCATTGTGAATCAACCCACAAAGTGATTCAAATTAAAAGAGCAAAATAATTAATTTAAATTCTTTAACTTTTAAGTGCTACATTTCAAATTAATATTTACATTTCAAACCTTACCTTTTGAAATCATGAATGTTTATTATACAAATATAAAAAAATACTTATTTAATGCTTAATAAGTAGTTTAACTGTTAACTTCATAAAAAAAGAAACGCAATACAACAATTATTCCAATCATAAAAATCACCAATTAATATGCTAAAGTTCACAACTACGCTATAATAATGAAGTTCAGATATAGCCGACAATATGAGTTAACAAGCTGGCATACAGCCGGAAGTTTGGCTAGGCTAGGCTAGGCTAGGCTAGGCTAAAGCTACTCCAGGATGTAATAATCCAGCCTCTGCCATACCTGCTGCCTCTCTGCTTGTTTGTAGATGAATCCGGCTCCTCACAGGTCCGACAAACGAGCAGATCACCGTTCAAAAGTGACACCAAACTCCGTTTGTTTGGCGTTACCGTCTGCCGCTAATAATTGTCCCGTCATTGTCCGTCCCTCTTTATGGTCTGTGTAATACAATCACTGTTCCACCATGTTTTCTTATGATTTTACATTCTTTACACTTAGTGAATCATGACTTTATTCTTTGTCCTTTTTTCCTCCTTCTTCTCGCTTTCTTTCTTTTTTCTTCCCTTCCTCTTATTCTGAACTGACTTCACATGCAACTTTTGCTTTTGCTCCCATTTTTTATGAGCTGAACTCAAATATCTAAACATTTTTGTATAAACAAAATAATAATTTCTCTGAAATATTGTTCACAAATCTGTCTAAATCTGTGATAGTGAGCCTTTCCACATCACGGTGAGGCATATCAAGATGCTGATTAGACAGCATGATTATTGCACAGGTGTGCCACAATAAAAGATCGCTGAAGATCTTTGAGTTCAGCTCATGAAAAATGGGACTAAAAACAAAAGTGTTAATATTTTTGTTCGAAGGGGAGGCACAGCAGGTGGACAACGCCCCAGACTGTCATTAAAGACCCATAATCCTTATTAATAAGGTATAAAATATGCAAGTCATAACTATCTCACACTTGTTGGTCACAGGTAAAGGAACTGGTGATAGCTACACCAACTGCAGACTTTCTCTTACATTTAGTAAAAAATGACAAGATCATTCCAAATGCTCTACAAGGACAGGAGGATCATTTATTGATTGATTGATTGATTGATTGATTGATTTTTATTTTTACAAAATTACATTAAATTTACCAGAGTAAACAGGTAAAACAGAGCATATGAATAGAAGGAAACCAATAAAACATGCGACTCCGGAGCTGCATTTGCCTCTTCAGACCCCCCATAGTGGCTAAAAACCTCAATGCTGAAAACTGGGTAATGTTTTAAAATATAAAGACAAGTTTAAAACAAAATTAATAACCTTGATTAGATATTGTCAAAATAATAATTTCATTCTTGTAGTTTTTGTTACTCTGAACAAATTTTCTTTATCTGAAGTGAGGGCAAAAACGACACTTAGGGCAGTAAGATTTGTTTGTCCAGTTATTTCACAGCTGAACTTTTGTTAAATGTTTGAATTTTGTCCTTTTGTTGTGTATTCAGGCATGACTTGCTGAAAAGAACCTATGACTGAAGAGAAAACTCTGTTTTTAAGACTTCCCTGACATTTTTTGCGTCAAGAAGTTTGTTTTTGAAACTGTTCCTCAGTGAAAGTGTTTCACAATGTGTGAAATGTGAAAAGTGTTTGAAAGAGGTCTGAAAACAATGAGG
This sequence comes from Poecilia latipinna, assembly GCF_001443285.1. Classification (NCBI taxonomy): domain Eukaryota; kingdom Metazoa; phylum Chordata; class Actinopteri; order Cyprinodontiformes; family Poeciliidae; genus Poecilia; species Poecilia latipinna. The sequence continues at coordinate 180,208 of NW_015114806.1, forward strand.
TGGAATAATAGTGTGACAAGTTGTGCTGCTCTAATTGTAGTTGTTTATCTCACTGACGGGATTCAATGCACTTTTGTAACTGAATCATCTTCATCCACCTTTCCTTTGTCTTCTGCTTCTCCAAAATGCTGTTGAGGAAGTAATTTGTTCCAGAGTGAAAATCAGGTAACTTGAGTCATCTCCAAAATTTTACTTTACAATAGCAGGCGTTATCAAATCTATCTGTAAGCCTTAAAATCACACCAATGACAATCTCTTATAAAACTGGCCAGTTCTGGTCCTTGAGGGTAAAAGTTTTGATTGTTTTAATTTGTTTCCTGCTCAGATTTGCATCATTTCATTTTATGTATCATCAGGAAGCTCCTTCAGAAGTTAATGAGAATCTGAGGAGATAATTCCTTTATTTCAAAAGACCTGTTGAGAATGAGAGTCTCAATCGATGAATCATAATTTGTATTGACACACGGAGCATAAAATCAGCCAAGAAAAGCATTCAGACTTTACTTATTTTATCAACTTTCAGCGCTGAAAGAGTCTCAATCGACCATATGTCACTAAAATATTATAATGAAGGTTAACATTTTTTAAAAATTGTTTTTTAAAATATTTATTAAAATTGATACCATGTGCTGACGGTATGTTACGAGACAGATGATCTATGAAAGGATCTCAGCTGATATTGTCATCTGAAGAAATGCATCGACCAAAAACCACCAAAAACAACCAATCAGAGCCAGGACATGGGTCTTAGTGCTGTCATCACAGCTCGTGTATGTGCTGCTAAATGTGCTAATGGTGGAGAAATAAATAACTGTTTATCCATCGTCATCTGTAGCTATACTAACTAGCCTTAGCATTCACAAAGTCAAATTTCTTTTAAGTCATGTTTGATGTATACAGCATTTTTATAATAATTGAAGGTTATACTTGATTTGCTATAAAAGGGCAGCAAGATTGTGGAAAATATATACGGTTTGGATGGACGACCGTTCAAAGTCCTAACATGGGCAGAAATACAAACTAATGTGTGTGTGTGTGTGTGTGTGTGTGTTTGTTTGTTTGTTTGTAATACTTTGTGGGGACCATCTTCCTGACATATACTACGTTGTGGGGACCCACTGTTACTTGTGGGACTGAAGCCTGTACCCCACAAGGGGAAACACTGTTTTTGGGTCAGGGGTCAGATTTAGGACTAACCAATTGAGTTTTGGTTAGCGTTAGGGTTAGTTAGGGGTAGGGTTAGATTTAGGTTTAGGCTGTAGAAATGAATGGAAGTCGATGGAAAGTCCCCGCAAAGATAGTCACGCAAACGTGTGTCTGTTTGTTTGCCTCAGTTGCCTCTGTGGGACGTTTCCTGGTATGATCACGGTTCTTTTTCATGTGTGAGAACATATTCATGTGGAGGTGATATGATGAAATAATGAAAGTTTGGGGGGAAATGCCACACCTCAGCCACTCCCACTTAACTGCTTCTTATTTCACAGCTTGTATACGGGGAATCACACCCATTTCTTTTCCGCTTCTCCTCAACTATATGCTCATCTGCATGAGCAAATATCTACATCTACAATTAATGCTGTGAAACATTTTAATTTAAGAAAAAATAACTTCTTCCCTGTTGATCTCTGGGACAACAGCTCTAATTTTCAGAAAAATGAATCATTGGACTGAAAAGAAACATCAATTATTTTAAATTAACTACAATTACACAATAAATGTAATTATTTTTCTTGGATTAATTAAGATTGCAACAGATTTATATTTAGTCTCTTAGTAGCCACACACTACCAACAGACTGTGAAAACAAATAGGATGGATTATAATTAGGCAGAATAGGAATGTAAGTACTTACGTCTTGATTGTTCTCAAGATGGCTTTCTTTCCCTCTTTGTCCACGCCAAGGGCTTTAATCATGACAGTCACTTTTTGACTAATACATTTTTGAGAGAAAAGAAAACACTCTCAAAAATGTGACTCCACCCAATTTCAGCCTCCCTCAACTGCTTGTCAGAAATTAGAGAAAAATAATGCGCTCTCACAAAATCTGGCTTCGGCTAATGGGTTTGACTCACTGTAAGAGAACTGACACATTTTCTCACATCACTCATCACATTTCCCCTTTACGTCCAACAAAACATCTCCAGGAAAGGTTCCAGTAAGATGTTTGAAGCACTTCTAACTGATTAACTTTATTCTGGAATGATGGAGCTCCTCACGTTATCTGGCTGAATGTAGAAACCAGACGGAGAAAATGCATTTCTGCCATGATGTTAGGTTAGATAAGATAACAAACTTTGTTCAATGGAGAGCTTCTGGTTTAGACGCATAACATTCGTACGTACTCAGGTAAGAGTAGCACTACTTCAAGTAAAAGAAAGAAGTAATTAACAATTATTTAATAAAAAATGAATAATCAGACAGAAAATTTATAAAGTTAAGTGGAAATGTTGGTATTTTATGGACGAAAATGACAAAAATCCATATAAGTAACAAAAAATTATTCCCTCCCCCCAAACCAGTTACTTTCAATAAAAAACTTAAGAAACTGTTACAGAAACTGCAGGTGTGTCTGTGTCTGGTGAATTTTTGGTTAAAACATGTTTCATGTTTGTTTTTCATTCAGTAAGTAGAAAATCCAGAAATTATACTCAAGTAGGAGAAGAGATACTTAATAATAAAATTACCCGAGTAAAAGTAAAAAGTACAGCATAGTAAAAATACTCCTAAAAGTACTTTTTAAAAAAGTTACTCAAGTATATGTAATTGAGTAAATGTAACTAGTTAAAGCAGAGCCTTTGCAGAGGTAAATGTGACAAAAGGTTTTACATAAATCTCATTTTAAATAGAGCTGATCTTCACAGAGTAGTTCTATTTATAATGAGATTAATTGGGTTTAATCACTCTATGCAGACAGAACAAAACTCCTAAAAAACTCCAGCATCTTTCCAAAAAATCAGTTAAAAAACAAACTAAACCACCGAAGGACTTCTAGATAAGCACTTTTTAAATTTAGCTGAATAATGACCTGAGTATTTATTCCATCTGTTAATCCAAGTTTTTGGCTGTTAGATGGTGGAAGCCTAAATTCACTGTGCAGAATCATAACATCACAATATAATTCACTACATTTTCTAAGATAGCAAAATGAGAAAAGATTAAACATTATGAAATGTTAGCAGCTTTATGAGCTTTGACGATGCATGAAATAACATTTCAGTTTTATTTCTGAGTAATTTGATGTTTGACATACCACAGACTTGGAAGAACATCTCTATTTGCATCCTTTGTTTTCCTGGCTGTCATCTAGTTGAGGATTTTATCCGACCGACTGTGAGAACCAAGAAACCAATTTTACCCAGCAAACAAAAAAACAAAAAACAAACGCTGTAATAAATCTTTAGAGCTCATTGTTTAATATTTGCTGTTATTGCTTAATGTGTCAACACCAGTCAGAGTCATGTGAAGGGCAAAATCGTGTTGTTGACCAGAAAAATTATATTTGGTAACTTAGGGTAGCAGCAAATCTTTAATGCAGTTGTTATATTTGGAAAAAAGGGATAATTTCCATGGAATGCATGACTGGGTTGCACCATCTATTTCTCAAAGAAATGGCATGTGGCTGGGCGTGACAAGGACTTTAAAAGCAACGTCTGCAGAGTTATCAGGCAGAACACGCTTGGTGCCAACCAGACCGCTTTCAGCTCATCATCTCAGGAGGACAAACACAACAGGAGCAGCCATGAGTCTCAACTGGCCTACTGACTACAGCTCAGGTGCAGTATGAAAACTTCATTATTTGTTTTGGAACACAGACTAAAACTATGTAGTTAAGTTTAAGGCATGTAAATCTTTTCACTGGAGATTTTAAAACTCTGGAGACATTTGTTGCAGTTCCTCTGTACAAAGCTGTTTTTGAAAAGCACAATAAATATTGAACATGCTTAAACTTGTCTCAGGTGGACATAATCCTTAAAAATATAAAGAGCAGCTGCACCCAGACTGAATGGATCAAGATTTAAAAGAAAAATGGCTGTTATTAAGACACTTCAAGAGCTTCATGACTTCAGGCTTTAATGTGGGAGGCCTCACAGTATTAAAAGACCATTTCGGTTTCTTAAAGCTTAGTTTGGTCAGTTTGTAGTGTGTCGGACTTGGTTGCATGGCAACATTTACAAGAATACCATATTTTCTTTTTCCCAACTTTTTCTACACCAAAATCCTCTCCTTGTTATATCCCAGCTGCTAAGACAAGTCTGGTGAATAAATCAGAACTTTTTACACTTTTTAAAATAGCTTTTTTTCTTTTCAAAGAGTTTGTGCGATTCTATCCAAGCCTATGGAGACATAATAAGCAACATTTATCTCCATTCTCTTCCTGAAATTCAACTTAGCGAAATTATAAAGAAAAAAAAATGTTTTTGCATATTTTTTATTTTTTTTTTTTACATCAAAATAGGTGATTTAATAAAGCTGACTATGCAGTTTCCCATCCTTGGTTTTTTTTCTACACCTTCTATTTTGTTGCTTATATATTCTGTAAATTGATTTTGGCTCATGAGAAAACTCAATTTTTGCTTTTTTGTGATATTTAGCTATTTAAAATTTTTTTATGATAATAATAACCCAAGTTTACAAAATCCATCCAGCTTTCTTTATTAATATAAATAAAAACAAACTTCCCCCAGGGCAACTTAGCAGAAAAACAGACTTCATCTTTTAAAAAAAATCCAAAATATTTCAGATTTTACATTAAATCACTGGATTCCATGTGGATCCTTGAACTAAAAAAGCACTACATTTTAAAATTATAGATAATTATAAGTAGAAGAAGCTATAAAACATCTAAATCAATGAATGAGAACAGAAGTATGGCAGAGCAGACCGAGCAGCGGAGAAGATGATTATGATTTCTGAGCTGCAGAGGTTTACAGCTCAGCAGGGCGCGTATCAGACTGAGATGAGTCTGACTGTGAACACTTGTTATTTATTTGTTCCTTTTCCACTTGAGTGACTCTGAATGTGTGTCTTTAATTGCTTGAGCTTTACAGATGAATGTAGAGAAGCTTTGAGGCAGACAGGTGTTTCTGCCTCTCATGTACGGCCGCCAAGAACAACAGAACACACCTTGGAAGTGTAACATTAAACTTTCCAGGCAACTATGTCAACATAAAACAGCAACGTAGTGGCTTCTACAAAAAAAAACCAACAAAAAAACATTTTTATGTTGTAATTTGAGTTTGATACAGTGTTGATTTGTAGAATACAAAAACAGATTATGAAACATTAATCCAGCAAGTGATTCACCTGCTAATGAAATAACCTGGAGCTGCCTCTAATTTTATTAATCTATAAACGGATAAATATTTTCATTACTCTATCTCTCAGCTGTGTTTATTTACAATTAAAGAAAAATAACTTTATCCAGAGTTATTGAGCAGTTCAAACAGTGAATCTACTGCCGTGTTCAGTGTCTGGTTTGGTGAAGGTCGAGGAAAGGAAAAGCCAAAATGTGAACGGCGATGTGGCATCATGAAGATTTATTTAAACTTGACATGAACATGAGTTCACCAAACTACAGATGTAAAAACACACAAATCCTGCACCAGACAAAAGCATTGAACTTGAATGCAATGTGAGATAGGTGAGGCGGAAACTAATCAGGCACCAGGTGAAAAACATGAGCTGAGTTAACAGGATGGACTACAGGAATAAATGCAAACGAGAAATAAAACCAGACATCCAGAAGAGCCGTTTCAAACTCATCTTCATTTTGGGCCAAATCAATATCAGGAATGTTCTAAAGTATTGATAAAACCCATTAACAAACTGTTAAAATACTAATAAATATCTGTCTCTGCTTTTTGTAAGCACTTCATAAAATTAAACATCTTCTCACATTATTCAATCCCTCCAGGATGTCACAATTGACTTAGTGATTTTCTCTTTTTTTTTTTTGCATATAAAATCACTACTTTTGTGGCGCTAATTTATAAATATTTTTAAGGAATTTTACAATATTTACATTTATGTATTACATTAACTTGACATCAAGTAAGGCTCAGGCATCAGTGTCGTAAAAGTACAAGATACTGCCATAAGGCGGGAGTTAAAATGTACAATAAACTTACGGGAATGTGGGAATCTGTTGATTTTACGTAAATTTACGCAATCACAGAGTCACAGAAAATGGCTTGATATGATTTAGCATCTGGAGCCTTGTGGGCCACACAGAAAGCTATGGTGGGCCGTGGTTGGCCCCCGGGCCTTAGGTTTGACACATGTGAACAGACCCTGTTCAACACAAGTGAAAAGAAAACCAAATGAGGCCAGGGATGAGAATTAAATAAGACTAACTGAAGCAGAAATCTAATTTAAACAAATAGAAAATAACCCAAAGAAACAAACATGACACCAGGACAAATACAAACACAAACCTACAGATAAATAAGAAAACGCCTGATGGTTTGGTGAGTTGTGTTTAATTTTCTCCAAACATTTTACTGTTAAGGTCCAACATTTCTAATCCAGGCTGTTCTGGAAAAGAGAATATTTCCCCAAAAGTTCTGGCAGACAGCTTAGATGGGCAGATTTTGGAGAAATTTTTTAAAATATTTTCATACCTGTCCTGCTGTCGACTTGAAATCTCCAAAGAATTTTTTTTTTTCTTACACAACTTGACCACACAGTGAACTTGTCATTATTAAAACTGCTTGTAAAATAATCAGTGCCAGGTAATTAGAGAGATGCTGTTTCTTTTCTCGGCTTGTGGCTGTTGACATTTCCTTTGAGCTTCATGTTAACACACGCCTGGAGGTTTATGCTTCTGAAGAGATTCTTACCTGCGTTTAATGAGGGAATCTGCTTCACAACATCCAGCAGCTGCAACAGATTTTGGATGTTTTTAGCCAGGATTTTCTAACTAAATAAAAACATTTAGTTCTCCAGAGAATCGGTTACCTGTGTAGGTGTTGCTCTTTTTTAAAAAGCCAGAAACAGTAAATGAATTAGAAGGACTGGAATCACAACCTAAATACAACAATTTGATAAGCTTACCTGTAGCTCACTTTCGTTACACACTCATTCATAGTCACACAATAATTGACAGGTAATTATTGATTCATTTAACCCAAACTTTCTCTTCGTTGTTCTTTTCTGGGGCAAAATCCATGTTCAGATGTTGCTCAATCAGTTTTTGTGGTTGGATTTATTTACTTGCAGTTCTTTATCCAGCTTTCTTTGCATGAGGTTTGTGGATTTCTGCAGTGTTTGCACAACTCTTGAGGGTGTTGCTGCAGAGGTTAAGGAAAGGGTGTGTTTCATTGTACTCTCCTGTTTTGGCATGCCCCGTTCACACACAGGCTGGGATGAGTAAATTAAGCAACCAACACACCCAGTTTCTGCTGTCAATGTATGTCAGCAGACTTTTGACAGAACAGAGTTCAACACTCACCACGCCCCGTCTGCATCCAGCTGACCTGAATAGGTAGGATTGGTTTTCAGAACAATCTGGCTCAGAGCCGCGAGAAGGACTCTGACCTCGTTTATTACTCAATAGCATGAACAACATAAATTATAACGCTTTAAAAATAATCTGAATCATCTTATAGGGCCAGAATACATTAATAAAACCAATTAAACTATTAAAACATCAATAAGTAGCTGTTCCTCCAGGATTTTGTGATTGCTTTACTGAAATTTTGCAATCAAAATTATACATTTTGTGGCGCCAATTTTGAAATATTTGTAAGGAATTCAATATTTGTGCTCATGTATGATGTTAAATGAGATTTTTTATTTCTCGCTGTATCGATTACAGAGTATAACTTGACATCAAGTAAGGCTGATTCAGCAGTCGCTTAACCCCAATGTTTTTGACCAGTTTTGAGAAAATGTGCAGTAAAATCAGAAAAAAATTACAGATTTGTTGATTTTGTGTGCATTTTGCAGATTTGTGACAAACTGGAAGAACTTGCTGATGTAATTTAGAGTCTTGAGGGGCACATGAAAAGCTATGGTGGGCCAAATTTGCCTTTCCTTGAGTTTGACACGTGTGGTGTAGATTTAAAGGAACTCAGTATTTCAGCCGTTTTGCAGTTTTCTGGAAATTTGATCCAAATTTGTGGTGCATAGAAAGTTTTCTTTCTGTCTTTTCTTTATTTGACCAGGTGAAACTTCACAAAAATCCAGATCTGATATGTAAGAGGGAAATCTGGAACCCATTGCGACAAAAGTAAAACAAACTAAACCATATAAGCAAGTTCAAAACAATCACAAAGTATTATAAAAGCAATTATTTTTGATTAATATACTGCTGAATGCTCCTCCTCCAGGTTTGGGTTTAGTTCTGGATGCAGAGCAGAACCAGAACCCAAGAGGTCTGGAAGGTTGATCCAGCAGCAGCAGATCTTTAAGCTCATCAGTGATTTATAAACTACCAGCAGTATTTTAAAGTCTGTTCTCTCAGTGAAGGACTGTAGAACTGAGTGATGTAGAACAGGTGATGTGCTCTATCTTCCTGGTTTTAATCAGAATGTGGCTGAAGAGAAATGCCTGGATGAGTTTCTCTGAGACATTAAATGTTCTTCATGTGATAGAAGGCCGACTTTGTAACTGTCTCTATGTTGCTCTGAATGTTCAAATCTAGTTTCTTTCTCATTAATGTTATGATTCTTATTTATTTTTTGTTTGTCCTGTCCTGTTTTTGTAGTTTTTAGATTAGTGGACCTCCACACTGACACCAACAACTATGAGCATCACACCAGTGAGATCTCCGTGAAGGAGCTGATCGTCAGACGAGGCCAAGCCTTCAAACTCACCCTCAAACTGACTCAACCTTTCAACCTGGGCTTTGATCAGCTCATAATGACTGTGGTGACAGGTTGGTGCCTTTAAATTAATTGTTTTTATCTAGGCCTGTTGCAATAAGTGATAAATCAATTAATCACATGATAGATTAAAAGAAGCTCAATAATTCCCATTTGCATGATTTACCTTTATTCTCTTTCTACCAAAAACTGGATGTTTTGTTTAAAGAGATTTCATAATTCATTTTATTTGTTGTTTTGTTTATCTATTTTTGATATTTAAAATGTCTTCCAGTTCCATCCAAACATCAGTTAAACCTTTTAGTTTTATATATAAAAAGCCTGTTAGTGCCTTTGTGTTTTCATTTATCCATATTAGTTTATCTAAAAAAAATTTCAATAAAACATGTTGAAGTTTGTGACAAAATGTGAGAGAATGCCAAAGATATAAAACTTTCTATTGCTTTTTAATGTTGCAGGAATGTGTACTTCATTATCTTTCCCATCATAGCAAACTGTCACAGCATGGAGGCAGTTTAACAAATATATAATAAACATATTTTTTTCATTAAAGTTACATCCTGCGCCTTTAGTAGCAATTTTTATTTGCATGGGGCCTATGAATTCATCTCTATTTTCTAAAGTTTTATATATTTTTTTGTAAAAAACTGAATTGATACTTGTATCCAGAGGATTGTTGCCTTACTCCTTCAGTTGTGTCTGTTTGCAGGAAATGATCCATCAGAGGATCTGGGGACGAAGTCTCGCTTCGGCGTCCCGGGCCGGTCACTGCATTCAGCTTCAGCCAAGGCGGTGTGGAAGGCAGAGCTTCAACGGGGCTCTTCTCCTGAAACCGGAGTCCTGGTTCTGATCGTTTCACCGCCAGCTGACACGCCCATCGGCGAATACACGCTGTCTGCCAGCCTCAAGGACAAGGAAAAGGTTTTGGCAAACTTCTCTGTCCTCTTCAACCCGTGGAGTTCTGGTGAGTTTGTGGGTTATTTGTCTTTTCATTTCTTTCTGTTTGTTTTTGACTGTGAGGGGATTTAATGAGCTTTTCAGAAGTTTCTAAATTAACTCTAGTTCAGTGTTTCTCAAACTTTTTCAGACCACTTGGCCCATTTAACACACACTCACCTGATAAGATAAACAATTATTAAAAAATTTGATTTTATTTTGCTTTAAATTAAGTATTGAACGTGTCTCAATAGACAAAAGAAACCATTTTGACCTAATAATTGCTTTTTAAATTAGTTTGTACTTAATAAATGGCATATTTCATCATCATAACCAAAAACTTTTTATTTTGTAGAAAACATAAAAACATTTATTGCATTTTCCCAACCTAAGAGTGACATATCTATCTAT
>NW_015114807.1:0-3878 GCF_001443285.1 Poecilia latipinna
GATCTAGGATGTGTTATTTGAGTGTTCCCTTTATTTTGTGAGCAGTGTATATAACTGATAGCTGACTGCATAGCTGGAACTCAACAGGTACTACTCAAGTAACTCTTGTCAGAGGGGTTACATGCAAAGAATGTGGGAGGAATTGTTACTTCGACATCCCCAGTCAACCCTAACCGCCAAACAACTAGTAACTCAGTGTTCCAACATCCACAAATGTTGGAACAACTTTTGTGGCAACTGCTATCACAACTTGAGATTGACGAGGTATAACACACGGCAAGGGGGAGCCAGGTCAGAGGTAGAGCCAGCCCTAGTAAAAAAAAAAAGTATACTTTAGTATACTAAATTTTAACATACTTTAGCGTACTTTGATTGATGTACTTAAACTGTACTATTTTGGAACAACCTTTTTTGTGCTTAGTATATTTTAATAGTATTTAAATGGTATTAAATTACAATTTTTATTATACTTAGTATACGTTAATGTACTTTTTTGGAACAACTGCAAGTTGTACTTAGTATACTTTAAATATACTTTTTTATGTACTATTTATATATTTTGAGTGTACTAATTCTGTCATAGAATTATATTAAAAATATACTTTTAATATACTTTAAATATACTGCTAATATATTAGTAATGAATTTAAATTACACTTAATTTTTAGTTTTGATTTACTGCTATTGCTAATAAAATACAATTTTAATTACTCATAAGTCTTCTTTATTCCTACTTTCCTATTTTGTACATTACATGCATAACTTACATTGTTTTAGGCTACAATTACATGGAAAATTAATTACACAAAATGTTCAAGGTAATTCAAATATTTTGTTTTATTACCGACATTTTAAAATTGTCCAATTTTACTCACAACTTTATGAACTTTACATAAATTATTAGTTTACATGTCAAAAGTGAACACAATGAACACGTAAATTTAAGTGTGACAAAAAACATGAAAGTTATTACTTTAAAGAACAAAAATTATAATTACATTGTGCTTTCAATATATTACCATTTTGGTAACACTTTATTTGATGGGGTGTGCATAAGACTGAGATGACACTGTCATAAACATAACATAAAACCTTTCATCCAACTTTTAAAGCAAATTCTCATTAATAATGTCATTATTTACTGAATGACACTTCATGACACTGTTGGTATGTTCCTAACATGAGTGAAGATCAACGACAAAACGTTCCCATTCACTGGACCACTGCACCTTACAGAAACCAACAAAAAAGAGCAATAGAGCAATTAAACAGAGAAAGCATTTGTATTTTAAACAGTACAGAAAAGTGGCAAATAAAAAAATACTTACAATTTCAAGACGTTGTGGACTCACCATGTGTGTGACATCAGAACTGATGATGATTGAGACCAGATGCCTGGGGTGAAAAAACATTTCTGGGTGTCTTCTTTGCCTGTTTATGTTAGAAGTAGAAAAAAATAGTCAGCAATATCATAGAATCAGTTGATGTTGGCATTAACTATGAAGTTGTTTTACGTGTGGACTTAAGGAGACAAACTACCTTAAAATCTTTCCATCCATGATCTGAACACACTGATCCCTGCAGGTGGTGAGGGGGGCTGGTGGTGCCCATCTCCAGCAGCCATCAGATGAGAGGCAGGGTTCACCCTGGACAGGTCACCAGTCCATCACAGGGCCCTGAAAGCCAACAATGAATAAAATGTATGAAAGAGAAATATTAGATTAACAAGGGGAAAAATTCTGTCCAGTTATCTTTAGACCAAATCATGTTTATTAAGCACTTGGTGTTGGTAACATACCAGTTTTTGTTGTTGAAAATGTAACTAGCTCCTCATTTAAAAAAAAAAAAAGAAAAAATTACACCATGAAGACGATGTGAAGGTTCATCCTCAGAGCTGGTTGGTGATCTGGTGGAGTCACAGCTTCTTCTGAGACAGAAAAGTCTTTAGGTTTTCTAACACCTGATCTCTCTGGCTTCCTCTTTCATCTTCATTTGCTTAGACTGCAAACATATGTTGAAGATAAAAAGATGGATAATGAAGTTATAACAACAACCTCACAATATCAAAGTCTCTCTGTCTTATGGAGCTTAATTAAAACCAGGTTAAGTTTACGAATAAAAGTATAAGACGCAACAAACAGCCTCCGTGCATTTATAACATGAAGCTGAATGATTGTTATAGTAATAATCATACAAGTCACAATGAAATTGATAAAATAATTATTTATGAAACCAATGTAAGTTACATATCTTTACTGCACTGTTTATAATTAAGCGAAGATAATTAATAAGCAAAATTACCACTAGCTAGCAACACGTTAGCAGCCTTTGTCCCTCCGGGCTCCTTTTGTGACACACATTTCATTTCCATCGTTTGTTGTCCAGTTGTGTTGTCGTCTAACTTGGACTAGGACGTCACCAGCTTGAATTTACCAAAATTAGTAACTATTGTCAAGGCCCTCTCTACTTTTAAATCAATATTATGTGAGTAAAAATGGCAAATTTGGACAGCGTCTGTTATCTTCCCGGCGTTCAAGTTTTTTCTTCTCTTTATGGCGTTTTTTTAAAAAAATGAAAGTGTGCAATACCGCCCCCATCTGGTCTGGAGTATAAACTGGAGCTAATCCTGTTGATTATAGATCTTACATCATATCTGAAAATGGATTGGGTACTTTCTTAAACAACATTACATCATGATTATAATTTTTTTATTCTTTGCAATTTTAACAAAAATAGTGAAAGATTATTAAGGCACCTAAAAAGATATACTTTTTAGGTGCTTAAAAAGTATGCCTAAAAATTACATGAAAAGTACTTTATAGGTGCCTGAAAGACATACTTCTGCATATGTATTAATTAGTTTTATTTTGTAATCAGGTTGCTGCGTGTTGCAGACTTCTGCCCAGGTCCCTCCTGAAAATGAGATCTGGATCCCAACGGGGTTCACCCGGTTAAATAAATAAAGTTTTAAAAAAAAGGGCATACTTTATTAGCCTAAAATTTACACTGAGATGTCATTTAAAACATACTGAAAATAATAATCTAAAGTAGTGTTAAGTGAATTTTAAAAAATTCTATTTTGAGCATATATTTTAAAATATACACAAAATATATTTTAAATATATTTTAAATATAATTGAGCAAGTGAATATTTACACTTGGGCGAATATATATTTTGTTCATTTAAAGTATACTTTTATTTAATATATTAAAAGTGTATTTTGGTACAATTATGTTTAAGTGTGCGTTATGGTCACTCTTGCATCACAAAAGTCCAAAAAACAAAAATGCCAGAGTAGTCTTTCAGGAGGAGGTTTTCGACTCACTCAGAGAAAAAATAAAAAGCACTCGTGGAGACTTTTCTGATTTCAAAGGGTTTTCTTTTACTTATAAAAATAACAAAAAATAATCTCCGAGTTGACTTCAAATATAAACGTTAATTTGTGGTACAAAAACAACACCGTAACAGAAACCAATGAGCTGATGTACAACTCAGCATCAGTTATTCTGGAGATGCTTGGCTATAAGAGCAACCATGAGAGCCATAAGATCCAATACCCACCATGGAAAAGACGGTTAGAGGCTAAAATCAAGGTAACAAGGAGGGAAGTGAGCCAACTGTCAGAGCTCCAAAGAGATGCGATGAAAAGATCAGTACCCAAGAAGTACAGTCAGATGCCCATACCTGAAGCACTCAAAACTGCCAAACAAAGGCTCCAAGCCTTGGCCAGCCGCCTAAAGCTATTTTTTTCAACTCTTTTTGAGTGAAAGTACATTGTTTCAATTGAAAAAATCACAAGGCACACCACCAACCAAAAATGTAAACAAAGGCCGCCTATATTACATATATAGTCATTCTTATCAAAGTGTCTTGAATA
>NW_015114807.1:7156-10389 GCF_001443285.1 Poecilia latipinna
ATCAAATAAACACAAAAATGTATTTTTTATCATATTTTATATTTTTTCAAATTACACGTAACATGTCCACTTCAGAAATACACCAGAACAACAATGTGGTCTTAAATTTAAAGAAGTTGTAGAAAACTTCAAAGTGTTTTACAAACTAATCCACAAGCATTCTTATAGCCGGAATACAGAAAATAATTCTTATTCTGAAAGAAGCAATAATATTTGGAAACATTTCACTGTTACAATATGAAGATTTGCATGTACAAAATGTCAATATCTGTATATTTTACCCATCTAGTGTGAAACCTGTGCATATTTGGATGAAAACAGCTGATTTCCTGGCAGAAATTGAAGAAAGACAAAGCTCTTCCTCAACAGCTCTCAGTCTCTCTCTGGTTTCAGTTTTTATAGTAACCAGGCTTGAGAAGCTCACTTCACCCAGACATGTTGTGGGAAATGGACCCAGGCTCTTTCCAACTACTGCTGAGCTTCACTGTCTTTTCCATCACTGTCGTCACAGTCTTGCTAGATACAATGCTCTCACTGCTACCTGTAACTGCAGTTACAGGTGTACCTACTGCCACTGAGTGGTAAGAAAATTACATGATTACACCGCTAGTCACTACTACAACAGAGGCACTCGAAGATGGCATTATTTGCAGATAATTAATTAATTTCCAAAAAATCTTTCAAGACCAATTACCATTTTTTCCGGACTAAAGAGCGCACCATACTATACGCTGCACCTTCAAATTACAAAAAAAAAAAAGGAAACGTACATATAAGCCGCTGGTATCTCTGCTGCTCTCGGTTTTCCATAAGGACCCAGCAGAGGGCTGCGTCCTAATAAATCTGCAGAATATATTAAGGACGCAGCCCTCCATCTCCAAAGCCAAACCATGGTTTTGTTTACGCCAAGCTTACGTGCAGCGCCTCTATTTCTCTCCTGTTGTGCCAGATTGATAGCCCTCAACTTAAAAGCTGCATCATATGAGTTTGAAAACATTTCTCTGTCGTGTGCTTGTTCTAAATGAAAATTAGCGCGTTCTTCTTTGATTTATAATTTTGATTTCGAATGATTCCCTTCCTGCTAAAGAGCCACCTGGTGGTTGAAGAAAAATCCACAGAAAAGCTGCACCGGGCCGCATGGTTCAAAGCTTAGGAAAAAGTAGCGGCTTATAGTCCGGAAAATGTGGTACCGTAGGTGAAATTGGATAATTTCCACGGCACACCTGACGATCAATCACGGCGCAGTAGTTTCCCGCGGCACAGTGGTTGAAAACACTGGCCTAAAGAGATACACGAGAGAGAATGAAGCCAGGAGGATTAACCGGCTCTTCTCCACCCAACCAGTTAAAGCAGACCCACCAAGGCTGGAGACTAAACAATACTGGAAAGGCACATGGGAACACAACAGCAATGCTAATCTCTCTACGAGATGACCATAGCAACGTCCCTGAGCAAGCCCCGGTAACTATCACAATGGCAGATGTCCAAGAAAGAGTCTCAGGTATGAAATACTGGACAGCACCAGGACCTGACATGATCCATGCCTACTACCCTCCATAAGTGACTGGCATCTCAAATGAACCAGCTGCTACAAAATGGCACTCACCCTGAATGGTTAACTTAAGGACGCACAATCCTGATCCAGACATGATTAGGGCCTGACATGGAAGCTCATGTCAGGAATCATAGCGGCTAAGATAAGCGAGCACATGGATAAATATATGAGCACAGCACAGAAGGGCATCGGCATAAATTGCAGAGGAGCCAAACACCAACTCCTTGTAGACCACACAGTCGCCCAAGACTGCAAAACCCGACACACCAACCTGTGCACCGCTTGGATTGATTACAAGAAAGCCTATGACTCAATGCCACACACTTGGATCATTGAATGCTTAGAGATATATAACATCAATAGGACTCTTAGAGTCTTCATTGCAAACTTGATGGGGCTGTGGAAAACCACCCTTGAAGCCAATTGCAAACCACTTGCACAAGTGTCCTTGAAATGAGGCATATACCATGGAGATGCTCTGTCCCCACTGCTGTTCTGCATAGGCCTGAACCCCCTCAGCCAAATCATCAACAAGACTGACTCACCAGGTGGGTAAAGACCAACTCAAGAATGGGGCCACAATCAGTCACCTCCTCTACATGGATGACATCAAGCTGTACGCCAAGAGCGAGCGAGACATCGACTCACTGATCCACACCACCAGGATCTACAGCACTGACATTGGGATGTCATTCGGACTAGAGAAGTGTGGCCGGATGGTTACAAAGAGAGGGCAGGGCGTCCGCACAGAAGGGGGCTCACTCCCAGAAGGAACAATAGCAGACATAGAGCACAGCTACAAGTACCTGGGAATACAGCAAGCAAATGGCAACCTTGATGAGGTCACAAGGAAAGGAGGCACAGCCAAATACCTCCAACGAATAAGGCAAGTCCTGAGAAGCCAGCTCAATGGCAAGAACAAGATCCGTGCAATAAACAGCTATGCCTTACCAGTAATCAGATACCCTGCCGGAATAATTAGCTGGCCAATGGAAGAGATAAAGGCCACGGATGTTAAGACTCGGAAGCTACTAACCATGCATGGAGGGTTCCACCCCAAATCCAGCACCCTGAGACTGTACACGAGCCGTAAGGAAGGAGGCAGAGGACTAGTGAGTGTGAGAGCCACTGTCCAGGATGAAACATCTAAGATCCATAAATACATCAAGGACAACGATGTGCTCAGCGAATGTCTCAGGCAATGGGGAACAGAGGACAAGGTGCTGGAGGAACCCCCATGGGAGGACAAGCCCCTACATGGGATGTACCACCGACAAATAACTGAAGTGGCTGATATCAGGAAATCCTACCAATGGCTGGAAAAAGCTGGACTCAAGGACAGCACAGAGGCCCTCATCCTGGCCGCCCAGGAACAGGCCCTAAACACCAGAGCAATAGAGGCTTAGATCTACCACACCAGACAAGACCCAAGGTGTAGGTTGTGCAAGGAGGCCTCTGAGACAGACACCCAGCACATAACAGCAGGGTGCAAGACATGGAACGACATAACCAAGTGGCGGGCATAGTGTACAGGAACATCTGTGCAGAATATGGACTGGAAGCCCCGAGATCAAAGTGGGGAACACCCCCAAAGGTGGTGGAGAATGACCGAGCTAAGATCAGTTTGTCACCTGCCGAGATCGACTCAAAACCTTTATGCGATCGACCGGTCGATCGC
>NW_015114807.1:13269-30452 GCF_001443285.1 Poecilia latipinna
CAGCGAATGTCTCAGGCAATGGGGAACAGAGGATGAGGTGCTGGAGGAACCATCATGGGAAGACAAGCCCTTACATGGGATGTACCACCGACAAATAACTGAAGTGGCTGATATCAGAAGCTCAGATCTACCACACCAGACAAGACCCAAGGTGTAGGTTGTGCAAGGAGGCCCCTCAGACAGTCCAGCACATAACAGCAGGGTGCAAGATGCTGGCAGGGAAAGCGTACATGGAACGACATAACCAAGTGACGGGCATAGTGTACAGGAACATCTGTGCAGAATATGGACTGGAAGCCCCGAGATCGAAGTGGGGAACACCTCCAACGGTGGTGGAGAATGACCGAGCTAAGATCCTGTGGGACTTCCAGATCCAGACAGACAAGATGGTAATGGCGAACCAACCGGACAACCAACCGGTGGTGGATAAAGAACAGAGGAAAGCCGTTGTGGTGGATGTAGCAATACCAAGTGACCACAACATCAGGAAAAAGGAGCATGAGAAACTGGAGAAATACCAGGGCCTCAGAGAGGAACTGGAAAAGGCCTGGAAGGTGAAGAATACAGTGGTGCCTGTGGTCATCGGGGCCCTCGGGGCAGTCACCCCCAAACTGGAGCTGTTGCTCAAACAGATCCCAGGAACAACATCAGACATCTCAGTCCAGAAATGTGCAACACAGCCAACATACTGCACAGAACCCTCAAGCTCGGAGGCCTCTGATACAGGACCCGACCTTACCAGTAATCATCCCTAAGGATGAGAGAAACCAGCCGCGGAGGGTGAGAAAGGAATTTTTTTCACATTCACTCACTCACATTCACTCACACCTAGGGAGAATTTGGAGGGGAGAATAGGCAAACTCCATGCAGAAAGACTCCGGGCCGGGAATGGAATCCAGAACCGGACATTGTGGTGGTGGATAAACAACAGAAGAAATATATATATATATATATATATATATATATATATATATATATATATATATATATATATATATATATATATATATACCTGGATACAGTATGCATACAATCTGCATACAGTATGGAATAAAGGAGTCCTAAAATATCTCTAGTTACCAGTAACTCAGCTAGAAGGGAAACAGGTAAAATGGAGTAAACACACAAAATGTCTCATCAGTTAGTGCCCTTATAAAAGATGTTTAGGCCGTTGGCCCTAATCAGTGATCAACCTTAAATTCAGTTTGAATTGTTGAATAGTCTCACCTGCAGCATGCTATAAGCCTGCTACACTTGGAACAGTTTGAAGCATTAATGCCAGTACAATGAAATGCACAATAAACATAAAATTTAAGTTGTTAGGCTATTTTATCTCAGCCCGGACGCCTCTTACTTGAAGAGAGTTCCAGTGAACAAGGTTCAGCTTAGCTGGTCAACTGACTATGTCTGTATAGAGAAGCAGACCTCAGCCTTACTACAACACCGTGGACATGCTGGCCACTTAGCATTTCATTTATTCTCAAATCTTGTAAAGCTACTTTACTCATATTAGTTTCTCATATTAATAATTTCTTATAATGATTTCAGATTATTTTTTGTTTGCTCTGATTACAGACTAAAGAGCTTAAATCATGAAAGACTTATGAAAATATTTTTTGAAACATTCCTGGCTTTGTTTAGCTTAATGAATAGTGAGTGTTTTTTGTTTTTTGTTTTTTTCTCTGAAAAGGCTTCTAGCAAATAAATGTGGAGCAAGAACACACTTTATAGACAGCACTTCTGAGCTGACATTTTCAGAGGAAAGGGCTTGATGACAGTTTGAGTGTTTGGTGGTCCGTTCTGTGCAGCTGAACAAGAACCAGCCGGTGGCTGTCTACGACGTCCTGCAGATCCTCCGGCTCCACATCTCCGTGCCACAGTGTGACGTCTTTGGCTACCTGAGCATTGACAACAGGCTGGTGGTTCTTGTTGCCCCAGTGGACCACCAACCAACACTTCTGCAGGTGATACACGCATAAAGTTATGTTCAAAATGATGGTAGTGTGTTTAAAAAAACAATTAATTCCCATTTCCTCCTCGAAAGAGAACCCAATGCATCATAATCTAGGTCACATGACACCTTGTGCGCTTTTATGAGGGGTTATTTTTGTGTGTGTGTGTGTGTGTGTGTATATGTGGTTTTGGGAACTGACCGTCTGATGGGACAACCACCCCACTTCTCGTTGGGACCCCAGGAGGATTAACAAGGTTTTTCATGACATTCCGTCTAGACATGGCACCATCACACAGCGAATCTTTTCTTTTTCTTGGGATTGCCCACCAGTCTTATCTCTACCAGTGGGATCTACCTTTTAACTGGTTTGGTCATGATACAGTGTAATAACACCCTGCCTGTGCACAATATAGACAGGCGGCCGCATCTCATTTACAGATTTTCCTCAAGCAGGAAAAGATAGAACACTCTGTGTGGAAACAAAACATGAATGTCTTTGACGATTGAGTGGAACCAGAGTTTTTCTGTTGCCTTTTCCTAACAGTTGGTGCTTTTTCATTGTCTAATTTGTTTTATTTACAATGACTCAAACACCTTGCCAACACAATCTGGTTTACTGTTAATTATTCTCCTCATCATAAATATTCATGATCACTGATTGCTGCTGGAGGGATGAGAACTTATCTGTCTTCTTTGTCTCTTTACCTCTTCTCCATTTCTTTGCCATTCTTTGCTCGTCATGAGTAAGTGGTTTTCATGGCTGTTAAAGTCAAGTTTGAAGATTTTCAAACCACAGCAAATAAATCACAAAATATACCTGTGATCCTGGGTTAAAGTTATATTTAGAATCATCCCCAACAAGTCTACTTCCATTGTCTTTCGAGTTCAATCTTTATCTGAATATGATTGAATTCTTTCTCATGTTCTCACAGCCAGATATCACTTCTGCTTTTCTACTTGGAACAAAGAATTGTTCTATAGGAAGCTTTTTAATCCTAAAAGAAAAAAAAAAAAACTTACAATTACAATCTCAGTGTTTCACTGAGATTAGTGAAACAATAATAAATTCATGACCAGTGGCATTTGCTAATAAGTACTAATAGCATATTGCTGTTTTCAGCTGCAACTCTATTTTTATTCAGATTTTTGGTCTTTTGCTTGGTAAATATGTGCTCTGCAATTATTAGAAAACACTGACTGCAGCACTGTTAACATTTAAATTCTGCATAATCTCCTTTCCATAACAGTGGAAAACTAACAGGCCTCTATTAATGCAAGTTAAAGTTGATGATGCCAAGCTAAAAAAAAAAAAAAAGAAGGCCCGCTGGGGTCTTTAAAAATCATTTATAGGCACAGCTAGTTGTTCTCAGGAATCCATTTATTTCAGTATCAATACATTTGACTTATGAAGAGAATGTCCAATCTAGGAAAAATACAATGAAAAAAATAGAAAGCTATGAATGTTTCTATAAATGCCCTTAGTATTTTCTGAGTGATGCACAAACATACATCTGAAGAATTATTTTGGGTATTCTGAAGTGAAGTTCTGTGAGCATAACAATAACAGTTACACACTCATCTAGCACACATATCCCAGTGAGATGAGCACCTATCTCCAACTGTCAACAGGCGAGAGGCGGGGTCACCCTGGACGGATCAGGAGTCCATCACAGTGTAGATCTAATACAAACTCTCGGTCTGTGGTAGAAAGGCATCCTATATCTTTGTTCAAATTCAAATAAATTCTTACAGTTGTAAAATGTACATAACAATGGTATACAATGCTGTATTAGTGGATATTAATGTTCAATTTCATAACAGAAATTGTTTGTTTGATCTTGTTCCATCCAACTAAGCAACATCTGTGTCTGGGAGCAGTTGTGCTGTTTGTCCCTGCTGGCTGGACCAATCAGGATCAGTCTTAGCTGCTAGCTCAATGTTAGCTTTCCTAAGAATAGAGTAAAACTTTCACATTTTTGTCAGACTTTCAATTATGCAGTGGCATCAAAAATGAAATGTTTTTGTGCTTTCCAGGGATCTTAGTTTTATTTTTTATCTGAATCATGTCATAATTGTTTATGTTGAACTATGCATGAAATTATTAACACCCCCCAGTTAATCCAGGTTTTGAAAGTCTTCCTTCCAGTTTAGAAGACAACTTACCCATGTGTATCTGTGCCTCATATCAGGCCTTTGTTCTGAGGAAAGACCCAGAATATCTGAAGCCTGATACATTTATCACCTTCACCATGTCAGTAAACGTGGTGTCCAGTACAATGAATGCTGTAAGATGCAGTTTGAGCAGTAGGATTTCACACACACAAAGGCTCAGCACAGAAAGGATGAGAAACCTAGGAAAAAATGTTAGCATTTAAAGTTGATGCCCATGAACAGTTTTAACTCTACAGTTAAGACAATCCTCTGCAGCTCGGCTTTTAGTTTTGCCTGTTGCCAAGCAACAGCCTCATTTGCTAGTTTTAATTATTTGATAAACATTCCTATACTGATGTGCTTTGTACATTTCAAATTATGTTTGAATGCTGTTCATTTTACAGGCAAACTTTGGACAAAATGTTCCAGATGATTAAAGCTTTTAGTGATTCAGAAGCACTACTCAGTGGCAGAGCACAGGAAATGGTTTCACCTGCTCTGAGTGAATTTTCTTAGTCGCGTCCTGATGTACATGCTTTTATATGGATGGTGTATAATGGCAGCTTGACTCTAATGCCAAGGACTGTCTGCGAACTCAGTGTGGGTTGTTTCTGTGAGAAAGAAGCTGACTGCTTTGGGCCTGGCAGCTAATGGAGTCGTTATAAAGAAAAGCATAAACACTCAAAAGCAATTCCAAAGCTTTCTGTGATATAAAACAGAAACTTTTAAAATGATATTTAAGTCATTATTAGGGGGTTAGAATATAAGGCTCTTTTAAAAATTTATTTTGCAATTGTTGTATTTCAGGGTGGAGCGTTCAAACAAAAAATCGTTCTGCAAAATCCAGCATGGTGGGAATAAAGTGAATGTGTGAAAGTGGAGCTCAGATCATGTCCAGTTGCTCTCTGATGTTCCAGCTGCTGCAACATGCCAAATGGCTGCTTTCAAATGCTAAGCAGCCAAGATATCAGTGGATGAATTGTGGAAATTGCTCTGTGAACCAGTGATGACGATGAGAAGAGCCTCTTCTAGTTTTAAGTGATCAACCAGCATCTGATGTTTGAGACATTCAGCTGCATGTCATAGCAATATGTGGCACCTGTTAAGGAAGAATTTCTAAAATAGTTAACTTTGGTAAAAGTTTGGCTCTCTCTCTCTTCCTTAGATCCCAGGTCCTCTCGGCAGGCCACGTGTAGCCACAAGGAAAACAACAATGCGTGTTGACGTCACAGAATTACAGAATTTAATCCAATATAAGACAATGCATAAACTTAAAAGTAAGACAATGCACAAACTTACACCAGAAACTGCAGAACAACGGAGACATACATTCATTTACCTCACAGACTTGGGAAAGAAGGAAAGAAAGCAAAGACGTGCAAAGACATCTTTGGAGAGTTGCAAGAGCAAATCTAATGTGTTACTTCTGTGTAGAAAGTTTTATAGTAAAAGGCGTATTCCTATCTTTAATTTATTCAAATAAGGCGTATCTTTGCTCATCCAACCAGGAGCTATCTCTGACCCTCTATCTGAAGCCTAAAACCCCTGCCGTGTTTACGGCCTTTCACAGATGAGTGTGAAAAGCTAGAACTTCCACTGTATTGTTTTCCCACAGACAAAAGGCAGTTCAAATGATCCTAGCAAACCATCTGCTGGAACTACAGGTAAATTAAAGGTCAAAAAGTCAGAATACATTACTAATTTCAAAACCACAATTAGGGCATTTGAGTCAAGACATGTTAAGTTTTAAAACTAGCTTATTTTAAATTTATTTTCTCAACACACCCAAGATTAATGAGCCATTCAAAGTCACCCTATCAACAGTTTTTATTTTATTATCTCTGTTTTTTCATTAACATAAATGTTAGCTACCAGTAAGGTGATGGTAGCATGCTGTTGGGATGAACGTTATCAACTATTAACACTGTGTAGTAGATGTTTAGCCTGCAACTGTTACCTGTCAGCAGGCTAACCATTAGCCACCGTTAGCATGCCGGTTGAAGAGGTTAGGCAGTTTTAATTTTTTCTTTTTAAGATAAAGCTGGGTGTAAATATGAGCCGCTGCTTTCATATTAGCTTTGCAGATGTAAATATCATACAATTGCAGCAAAGCCACTATTAAGATTATAATTTCTGTATTCACAGAATTAAGACAGTCCTGTAATACACTGAAGTAGATCAGTCGTCTTGTGTGTAACGAATATATTCTGTTGACTTTGGATAGATGAAAACTTGGATGGCAGTCAGGTTGGTTTGGAGATCAAAGGAATAAACTAGAACCATAATTTTAAAATTAAATAACTTTATTTGCAGTATGAAAATACTGTATTTTATTTAACAATCAAAGCTACTACCACTAAATTACAAGTAAAAATTGGTCAACAAAGCACCTTACAAAAATTGAAGAAAATATTAATTATCCAAAAGCAATATACACCTGAAAAAAATTATTTAAGTAAATGTCTATTATCAGGTAAGCGAGTGTGCAGAAGACTGGATATAATTCAATTAAATTGTAATTCAAAAATACTTTATTAAATAAATAATTAAATTCATTTACAAACCTTCTGGGAGAAAGAATGAAATGCTTGCAGGGAAATGAATATTTTAATACTGTCTTATATTGTTTTCAGATGACAAAAAGCTGAGGTTAGAGAATGTTTTTACGGCTCCACTCTCCACCATCCTGCTCAACCCATAAAGCTTTCTTATTTTTGTGGCAACATTTAAAAAGCATTTTTGCAAAAATAAAATAATAATAAATAACCTTACTTTTTAAGGTTAAAAAGAAAAACATTTTTCACACAAACCTACTGTAAATCATTTTTTACTAACTCCCTGTGTTTTTAAAGACATGTGAAAATACATTAATACATTAATAGTTAAAGTTAAAAAATCGTGCAGTGCTGACTCCCAACAAAACTCTTGTGTTTTTCAGGTGGAGGCCTGCAGTAAGGAGGCCGAAAAGATCGATTCTCTCATCAACTACGCTAGCCCCACTCTGGTGTCCCATGTTCCGCTGTCCGCCTTCCTCAGCTCTGAGATCAAGACCTCGTCCATCCACTCTGGGGGCTCTCTGCCAGCACCTGTACCCATGATCCTCTGCTTCTGCCTGGTTCTCATCATCATGGCGGCTCCTAGACTCCAGTAGCTTTAAGTGCCGATTCTTCCTCCCTTCCTCCTGTTTCTTTTTCCCCAAAGTGCCCTGTTTCTGAGACTGTTTGGGTTGCCAAGGAAAAGGACAAGGAGGCCATTCTGACAATCAATCCCATTGACTGCTGCGTCTTAAACAATCAAGCTGGGGAAAAAGTTCTTATTATAGACTATCTATAAAGTATTATTAATTGATGAGTTACTCACTACTCACTGGGTTTCCCCCTCAGTGGAGGGTGTGTGTGTGTGTGTGTGTGCGGGTGTGTGTGTGTGTGAATGCGTGTGTGTGTCCGTGTACTTGACCTTTAAGAAATACCTAGTTTTATATCAACAGTGTTATGTCAGGAACAGACTCTTTGAAAGGTGTTAAGGTTGATGACACTTTTTGCGTGCATGTGTGTGTGTGTGTGTGTGTCTGGTCGTGGATCCACGACACATAGAGGAAAAGTGACCTCATCTGGCAGCACATCTTTCTGACAAATGTATTTACATAAACACACACCCAGTGACTGGTGGTGATTGAAGAGGTGTGTGTCAGACCAACAAGTGTGTGATGAAGCCTCAGTGTTGACCACATGTACAGCGCACTTGCATGTGACGTCTGTGTGGACCCAGTGTTTGAACCTCAGCAGTGTTATGGACCGGGTCAGGTCCAGCAAACGGATCCAGCCTTTAAAATCAGACCCAATTTCTGATCAAACAAAAGTGCCCTAAAATTATGGAATGCCTAAAGTGCCACAAAATATAGGGAGCATATACACACAAATCAGTGACATGCGGTGAGGTGCAAAGCTGGTGAGGCACTGACTTAATCATAATCAGATATACAAATGTAGACCATCTGCTTGTTATTGTTTACATAAGGAAATTTCATGCATGTGGACAACGCTGGAGGGCAAAAAGACTATTATTTTACATGCTATCCATAGCCGCGCTGCTGCGGTAGAATAATTCCGTTAATTCAATGAAACTTGGAAATATAGGTATTATTCATATTATGCTCCACAGCAAAGGCAAAAGCCATTCAAGTACAACTCAAAATCACATCTTTCTCGCTCTCTGTATTGGCCAGGCTATACACACACTCATTGCCATAGCAACTGACAATAACGCCCCTAAAAAAAAATACTGAAATATTTCCCACACAAAGAGCAGAACATTCAGTCTGTTGCAGTGGTATGGTTTTAGGCTTAATCTTTATTTTGCGATTATTAATAAGTGATTGCTGTGGTACGAAGAGAAAACTATAAATATATCACAGCACTTGACTGGATGGCTAGCTCCATGGCTAGCTCACTGTTACTGTCTCTTACTCTGCAGTTGTGGAGTCACGATGTCTGAGATCATGAGCGCCCCCTGCCATCAGGCAAGAGAACTGCCTGCCTCACCTCGAGTCTGTTCTTTGCTGTTTCTGATCGCTCCTCAGCACACAAAACACATTACACACACAGTTGGTGACAAAAACCACTGTACATTATATACATAAGCTAAAATATGAAAATCAGTTTATATATGTTTTTTAACCATTTCATTGGTGAGGTACAGACAGGAAGAACATGCTCTCATTGAGTGGCAGCCAGCGCAGTTAGCGAGAGGTTGCGCAATCCAAGGTGAGGCTCAGCTTCCTGCTTCCTCACCAGCTTTGCATCCTAGCATGGGATGGGAATGGGAAAATGCGAAAATACAGTGATTTTGAAGAAAAAAATAATCAAAATTGGTTAAGCTAAATGGAAAATAAATACTTTACAGTACAAACCACAGGGTGAAAATAGCAATATAAATTATTTTTATTTTTATTTATTATTATTTTCATTCTATTTTTCCATTACGACAGGTGAGGCTCTGCCTCACTTGCCTTCCCTGACCGCATGTCACTGACACAAATATGAAATATGCAAGTAGCAATAAATAGAATCAATAGATGTAGATACAGAAAAATGTGTTAAACTTGATTTAATGTCAACTATTAGTTGTATTAAGAAACATCTTATTTTTATTTTAATGTAGTTGGAATATTCTTTTCATATATTTTTAATTGTTTTTATTTTAGCTTCCAATTTTACATTTTAGGTTTTCAGTGTTTCCTGATCTACCTCCTTTTAGTTTACTGTCTTATCTTTCCTTTCTGAGCTCACATAAACCTTTCTGTTCAGATCAATAAAAGGGCTGCAGGAAAAAGGAAAGAACAGTAGAAAACAAATGATAAAAACAAAGACCAACGACGTTTAAAAAAAACATTATGAGCTCAAGATGTAGAAAAATAAAAAATAAAAACAATTTTACAAAAAAAAAATTTTTTAGCTCATTTGAAAATGAACTAAAATTAAAATAATTTGAAACAGCAAAATAAATGTATTCATTCCTGTGAAATGATAAGAAAAACTGTACTGACAGACGAAAGAAATGTCGTTGTCAAGTTTCCAGAGGATTTCTTGGAACTCAGAATGATTTTGTAAATGATTTAATTTTCAAGGAGCCAATGCAATAAGCGTAGCATGAGTGCAGTGTTGTATTACAGGCTCTTGCTGGAGTTTCTGGAGCTCGACAGACAAAGGAAGCTGGTAGTTGTAATAACATCGCTCTGCTTTTATGAAGCATGTCAGCCATATTGCTTGTGGCACTTATTGGTTAGCTTGTGAGTAATACCTTATGTTGCTCTTCTAGAGCTCTCCTCGTATTAAATCATTGAAATACCTGTTCCTGGGGCTAATAAATTCACATTCAAGTTGCACCATTCTTCATAGTTGTGTATCTATGCTTGTTTTACACAGTAGTAAATATATATATTTTCACAGTCTTCAATTTTCTCTTATGTCTTCCTTTTGCCCTTATAGGTATTTCCTTCTTTAATTGTTTTTTTTTTTTTTACTTTTATTTACACATTAATTTATTTACAGAGTGTATTTCCTCATATTTTATCTTTTTTTTTGTGGCACTGCTGTTGTTCCATACTAATCTAAACTGATGAAGAATGCAGGCCACCTGATAAAGCGAGAGTTTTTCCATGGTGACTTTGAGCTTTTAGCAAACGCCTCATCTGATGTGGGGCTCATAAAGTTTAAAAACAAGAACTGCATTCTGAATGTGTGAAGGTACATCAGTGAATTCTGGTTGTATCTAAAGACTGTTTTATATTTGATGAGCACCATCACAAACAAAAGAGTCTCCTTGTTTCTATCACCAGGTGAATGGTCCATGACCATATAAAGACTGGACTTCCTGTCCCTTTGTTGGTGCTACTATCTCTGAAGGGAATGAACTGTCTCTGTAGATATGAAGAATGAGAAGCCATTAAAATAACAAAAGGACAATCAGCTAGTTCCTACCTGTAGCACATGTAGGCTGGAGAAGATTTCTTTTTCACGGGATGCCTTGCATATAGTCTTATATGAAGTATTATTGAAGATGCAATAAATCTGTATTTGTTTAGAAATGTCTGTATTTGCAATAGACTTGATAATGATTTGTAATGATGCCCCATGTTTGTAAAACCAGCTGGTATTATTATTATTAATATCGCATGATGAAAATATCTTAATTCCAGGTGTGTACTCCAGTGTGTGTTGTCTTGCTCCCATGTTTGTCTGCCTGCACAGCATAATGTGTTGCTATCTCTATCAGTATTATTGTGTTGGCAAGCTCTGTAGCAGGGAACCCCGACCATGCTTCTTCCATCTGTTACTGTTTTCATTTTTATTATTACTATATAAAGTTCTAAAATCTGAATCGTGTCTCTGTTCTTTGGATGAGTTTGGATTCACTGATAGTTAGCATAGTTACTTGATTGTGCTATAATCATCATTATGCTACCTCTTTAAGTCTTTATATGCATTATATTTATTGTTTCATCCATATCTGTTTATATTTATATATAAATGCTATTTTCATATTAACTACGCTACAAAATATATCGTTTTGTATAAATATCCTCATTCCTTCACCTCTTCCATTACCTCTATATAGCTCTAGTTTTAACCAAGTTTCTAAGTAACCTGAGGTTTATATAGTAATTCTGAAATGCAATAATTAAAACCTTGCCCAATCAAGATGACGCTTCTAACGTTCCACTGAAATATTCTTTTGTCCAGGCAGAACTGCTGAGTATGTGTTACCCCCTGACCTTTCAATAGCTTCCTATCCAGCTCTTTAACACCAACATGCTTTTATACAGTCCTCACTGTAATTTAGATTTTTTGCTTTGCTTTACTGCCTGAGCTGACAATGAATCACTTTCACCAAAAATAGCACAAAATCTTTTTTGTTTACTATCAATGAAACATTAGCAATTTTAGAGCATCCATCACAAGCCTTTGGGCTTACATTTGATGTTCCTGTTAGATTCAGCCTTCCTCATTGATTTGTATTTTTCCAGCTTCAGCATAAATAATCTCTTGTGCAAGTGTCACTCTTTGGATTGCCTGTTCTCTTTTACTAACTTCACACCCACAACAAGCAGCAGTGTGTTCTCCTCCACAGTTACAGCCTTTCATCTTTAGCTGCCCTTTCACATTTCACATATTCACCAGCACACCTTCCACATCATTGCTTTCCTTTGCAAATTGCTGCTAGATATCAAAATGTCTGACATTTGAAGCATCTCAAATGTTTAACATTATAACTCATATTTCCAGTGAATACTTTACTCCGTAAACATTCTCCCTGGAATTTTATCTAGGCCGAAAGACTATCATATATTTCTCCATTACTTGTTGTTTTTAACCATTTGATTTCTTTCACTTCACCTCCACTTACATTTTCTTGAATTTCTTCAACAGAAATCTTTAAACTCCACCTTTGACTCTTCTACTATTTTTTTTATTTTCAACTAGATAGTTCTGAACTTTCTTTCCGCCTATCTTGTTGATCCTAGTAGCTTTTCTTTGTTGATGTCTATCTCTTCAATGAGAGAAATGAGCATTGCTTTATAAAACCTTAGCACTTCAGACTTCACTTTATTTATCGTTTTGGTGAACTGAATTGGATTCCACTCACCAAAAGAATCTTGCTCTTGATTTAACTTGATAATGATACTCCTCTTTTTATTTTAAAGTTACATCTTCATCTTCCTCATCATTTTCACAACACAAATCATCACATTTAATAGTTTCACTAATTTTAGAAAGGACTTCAGCTTGGCATACAGAGCACAGTCCATGTTTGCAGAAATAAGCCACATCAACCACTGCTTGTATTTGATGACAAAGTCTGCTTCCTTTTACTCCTCTTTCATCATTTCTGTTCAGAGTTGCAGATTAAATCTGTTGGAATGTCACTGTTTCTAAACAGGAACTGGGGTAAAACAGTTGCTATCATTGTAAGTTGTTTAAGATTTTGCAGAGATCTTGATTCTAAAAGTATGCTTATGAGCCAACCAAGTATCCATCAGAGTGAGTTTATGTCAGTAAAAAGCACTTATACTCTGCCACTGCATGTATGAGTGTGATGCACTTATTGTAATAATGCTCTGCAGACCTTAATGTTCTCAGCTAATTAAGAAAATAAGTCAGGCATTAAAAGCATGAATATTAATTAAAAATACATAATAAATTTACAACCAACCACATTGTAACCAACATAATTTATAATGCATCCCAGTAACAAATAATTACCTTCTATTCTGTAATTCAGAATAGAGTCATAATTACTGAGAAGTATAAATGGTTGCTGCTTTTTTTTCTGCTCTGAGTCTAGACTCCCATTTTAAAGTGTCTGTTCTGGGGCACTGCAAGGGCAGTGTGGCAGAGCGCGTGACCCCTCATACAGAGGCCCCCAGTCACAGGTTTGAGTCCCAGCCTGTTGACCTTTTCCATATCTTTCCTTCCTCTCTCATAACCTTTCCTGTTTGACCACCCTCAAATAAAGGTCATTAGAGCTGATAAAAACTTTAAAATCAAAGTGTCTGTTCTTGGCTACCACATGACTCAGGATGGCACCACATATAGATGCTGCTGTGGCCAGTTTGATTCCCAGCCTGGGACCATGTGCTGCACGTCTTCTCGTTCTCTCTCCCCTCTTCCTGTCAAGCTACTGGTAAATGAATACCACTACTGCCATAGAAAACATTTAAGGGATCCACAATTAGTTGAACATGTTGGACTAAATACTCTCACGGGCCACTTTATTAGGTACAACTTGCTAGTACCGGGTTGGACCCTCTTTTGCCTTCAGGACTGCCTTGATCCTTTGTGGCATAGATTCAACAAGATACTGGAAACATTCCTCAGAGAGTCTGGTCCATATTGACAAGATAGCATCAAGCAGTTGCTGCAGATTTGTCGGCGGCACATCCATGATGCAAATCTCCTGTTTCAACACATCCCAAAGGTTCTCTATTGGATTGAGATCTGGTGACTGTGGAGGTCATTTGAGTTCAGTGAACTCATTGTTGTGTTCAAGACACCAGTCTGAGATGATTCAGGCTTGACATTGTGCATTATCCTGCTGGAAGTAGGTATGTACTCATTAGAAGATGGGTGCACTGTGGTCATAAAGGAATGGACATGGTCAGCAACAATACTCAGGTAGGCATTGACACAATGCTCAATTGGTACTAATGAGCCCAAATTGTGCCAGGAAAGTATCCTTCACACCACTGCACCACCACCACCAGCCTGAACCATTGATAAAAGGCAGGATGTATCCATGCCGTCACGTTTTTGACGCCAAATTCTGACCCTACCATCTGAATGTCGCAGCAGAAATCGAGACTCATGAGACCAGACAATGTTTTTCCTTTTCTACTGTCCAATTTTGGTGAGCATGTGTGAATTGTAGCCTTTGTTTCCTGTTCTTAGGTGACAGGAGTGGTAGTCTTCTGCTGCTGCAGTCCATCTGTTTCAAGGTACGATGTGCTGTGCATTCAGAGATTCTCTTCTGCATACCTTGGTTGTAATGAGTGGTTACTTGAGTTACTGTTGCCGTTCTATCAGCTCGAACTATGTTGCCCATATCAGAATCTGCCACTGACACTGCCCCTTTAATTAAATATGTGAGAAAACTTAGGCCTATACATTGTTGTAATATATGCTTAGTGGTTATATCCAGCTTGGTAGTTATTTATTAGTCAATGGGATATTTATTGTAATGTTGATGAGGTATGTGATACATTTATGAATCATTTATATTGATGCAGTTTAGTGATTACTTACCAGTGCACATTCCATACTATGTATATTAAGCCTGTTTTTTCTATAAAAACACAAGAAACATGGTAATGAATTTCATAGTAATAAGGGAATCATTTTAGGGTAATATAAAGGGAAATAATAAGTTTATTCTTCTTCCTGCACCTTTTCAATCTGATTGTCTCTTTTACTTATTTCTGTTGTTTCTGTTCTTTTTCTGTTTGAAATTTTGTTCAAAATAAATAAATATTCATTATTTGTACCACAACCCTTTCAACTTACCATCATTACATTACATTCAGCTTGGAGTTTTCATCTTTGATCTTTCCCTGTTAAATTAGTCCTAGTTGTTTGAAAGTGCATTACGTGAAGGACTAACAAAATTAAATGTTTAAAAAGGGCTACATGTAGAGAAGTGGCTCCATGTTTGAATATTGACAAGTCAAGGATTTTGTCATGACATGTAGGACATGTGGCCAAACACGTCTTTTTTTCACGACATCAAGTTGATGAGCTGCTGTAAACCTTTTGACACTAAAATTCTAATCAGAAGGTTGAGAACAGATTGTTTCAGATGAAGGCAGCCTTGGCTTCACAGCCTTGACTTCTTCTCCACTGCTGTTCCAATAAATGTGCATTTTGGATGTGGATAGACAAAAAGAAATAACACCAAGACCAGAGAAAGCCCTCTTTAGGAGTCAACTTATCTGCCAGTTGCTGTTTAAATGTCAATAGCTGTTTTTTAGAGTTCACAGATATTTTTTATGTAATATGATAGCTTTGTTTTTTTCTTTTCTCTAACAGGTGATGGATGATTTGTGTGCAAGAGAAAAATCATAGTGCCTATATTTGTCTAAGTTAACTCAGTAAAAAACCTCCTCACACACAGGACTGGGTGCAGTTTCTTATGCTGCACATAACATTTAAATTAGAGTCACCATAATTGTGTTCTTCAGATCAGAAAATCATTTCATTTTCCTTTTTATTTATTTTTAGGACAGAGTGCAGGTTCTTATCAGTTGTTTTCTTCTTGGGCAATGAGTATGTAGTTACCAGTCAGTGAGGTTCATCTGAGTAGACAATTCTGTTGTTCAACAAATTGAACTAATTGAGAAAATGGACATTACGCCAATGTACTTTAATATATCAGCATTTAATATTAAATTATGAGTCTATTGAAAGTAAACTCATGAGAATCACCTTCACAAACCAATCATGTCCTAAAACTTCAACTATGACTAAGTTAGTTTTTGTTTCAAGTGAATAATCAGTGCTGTATGAAGGATTTATATCACCTCTAAATCTCTACCTTTCATTCAACGCAGTCAAATTTTCTTGTAATATTTAAAATTATACATATTTCCATAGATTTTCAGAAAATTATTTAATATTTTCTTTGGAAAAAAAATCAGGACATTTCACAGGACCTCAAAGATGTGTCTATAGTCACAGAGTTTGTAAGGCAAGTTTTAACTGCTCTTAGGAAATTATATTTTTTGAGGTAAAATATTTTTTTCTCTCTGACTTAACTAAATAATTAATGACAAGAAAGATTTCTGTGACAAGTTGTTGTTTGAAGGTCTCCATATCTCATATTGTGAATAACTGATAAATTGGCTCAAACAGAAAATGTAAGGAGAGGGCAACCAGCAGTGAAGAAGAAAGGAGAGAATTTGAAATGTGAAGTTTGGTGGGTATATATATGTGTGTATACATATTTTTGTTTAGAGATGGCAAGGCAATTTAATATTTAAACATCATTGATTTTGATCTTTCTTCGTACACTGAGTCTCCACGTGGTAAAGGAATGTGAAGTTAGACACATTTTGTGTGTTTTTATACTGATTTGAAAGATGCACTGTTGCAGTTCTTTTTGAGAACGGAACTAAGTATAAAAGCTTTTATCTTAGATAAAACTAAGATAAAAGCAGAGGAGTAGAATAACAGGCAGAGCTCCTCCAGCATACCAGATTTGATGGAGTAAAGGAGGGTCTCTGGATGAAACGGTCTGTTCCCTGATCTAAACTCTGGCTTCTGATTCTTTGTACATGTCTAGATTGAATAAAAAGGAAAGAAAAACATTTAGAAAGACTGATCCTGATGCTATTCTGTCATTATGGCAGAGTACCATTTTTGAAAACAACCCAGTTCTCTCCAAGTACTTCTCAGCTATGCTTTTCTCTGCATGTTTAAAGACATGATAGATCTCTCAACAACAAACAAATAGACCTGTTGAGTTACAGGAAGGAAAGATATAAAACCTGCAGCACTCATGGTATAGGCCAAAGTGTATATTGATTTTAAATTATCCTTGCCTGAAAGCAGTCAGTATCCAGTTTCATTAACTGTTTTGTTTGCAGTTGTAACCGGTGTATACTAGAAGTGTTCTTTACTAATAATCTAGTCTTATACAGTCGGTTAACCTTGATGTGTTCTGCGTTGTGTTCAGATGAAGAAGGGAGTCAGATCACTGGAGTTGCTGGTTGATCTTTAATGCAGGTTGCTGGAAGAGCCCTGCACAAACAGAAATACAAAAACCCCTTTAACATGCAGCTCTTCCATTCACAGGAGTCGAAATTCCCTATAAGCACACGGAGAAATCCTGTGACTAATAACATCTCCTGTAACATTTACAAAAAAATGTTCTGAACTTGTCAAAAGAAATGTATGTATTAAAACATAAACATTCACAGCTGCATGTGGTTTCAATTATTTTATAAATTTAAAAAAACATGAACTTAACCAAGAGCAAAGAAAATTTGCTACCTCTTCTCAGGCAGCCTAGCCAACTGAGAGTAGTA